>NW_028181764.1:0-199675 GCF_963514085.1 Chelon labrosus | reverse complement strand
GCAACAAAAACAACCTGGGCAAACCTAGCCCATAAAAACATAACAAACTGTTCCAGCAAATCACAGACGAAATGCTCGTATAGGAGAGTTTCAATTGCACGGGAGGGAGGGGGAGGAAGTAGCGAGCTAGCTCTCTGTTTTGTTTGAATGTCAACAGAAGTGACGTTACCCAGCATCGCTTAGAGCACCTTTAAAGCACAAGTTCTGTTTTCAGACATTAAATGGGCTGTCTGGTGTAAATTGATCCATAGCCCTGTTGTTCAGGGTCACCACATGCAGCCCATAGGAAAAAGAATGAGAACATTTGGGAAAGCATAGGCATACACACCAAGTTATCCATACCCAGTCACAGTTAAAACAGTACATACAGTACATACATACTGTACATGCATGCATACATGCATACATACATAAAGTAGAGTCAATTGCCCAGTAGATATTTACTTATTATAAAGGAATGTTCCCAGAACTTGTGATTGTCAGAAATATTACCCTGGACACGTTATTCAGGGGATGAATAATGGACCTAATTAGCTCTGCCCAGAAAATGGAGGAGCAACAAGGTGTTGAATACATAGTAGTGTAGGTACTAAGGTGTATATTTCTGTATTTTCTTTGTTCAGCAGCCAGAAATGCTACTGTGGACTACATGGACGACCATGCTGGAAGACCTGCATCCAGCTGTGATTCCTCAGAGTCTTGGGACTCAAGTTCCTACACCTCTGACAACTCTGACTCAGCTGATAAGAAGAAGAAGAAGAAAAAGAAGAAGAAATCAAAGAAAGGAAAAAAGAAGAGCAAGAAAAGTAAGAAACAAAAGAGAAGCAAGAGCCCAAAGAAGAGAGAAGTCAGGCGAGGTAATTAGAAATTCTATTACTTGACATAACAATCTGCATTGCCTGCTGTCCATTCAAAATTTTGCTGCAAGACTATTCACTACATTCAATCAATGCACTTGTCTTAACTCTATGTTCTCAAATATATTGTGGGCATAGCTGATGAGCTGCATAGGTAATTTTGAGGGACTGGCTATTTCTGTGTAGCCTGGCCATTACCAGCCTGTGACTTCTTTTCTCTCCGTCGAACATTCTGGGAATCATTGGATTCCGCTGCGTGACTTGCATGTTTACTTTTGAACTCATCCGTCGAGCCAAGCGCATTGTATTTATCAAGGATTTCTAGCATTACTTCCTACTTCTTGCCGAACAGATAATACACCACATGGGGACAAATAAACAACATATTTACCTTTGATAATCAATCAAAAGTTCTGCTGACAGAAATAAGTTTGTTTTTGTAAAGTTTGTAACTTCAGCTATGAATTCCCCTGTTCACTCATTGGGTCATGATGTCGCTGATGTCACCCTATTTGAATTATATAAGTTTTAAAGGGATACTATGCAGGTTTAGGTATTTTTGCAGAGTTTAGAGCTCCCTCTAGAGTCGCGATGTATTTATATGTTACTCTGCTATTGTAAATAGCAAACTTCTCGCAACGTATCCCCCCTGTGCACAATGCAAATGCTTTTGTTGTGGAGGTGAAGGATTAACAACAGGCAAAAACGATCTCCAAAGAATATATCTACTGACAAGGTAATGTTTCAAATTATCGCGAGATTTGGCGGGGCGCCACTTTTGGAAGTTGCATGGCTGGTTGTCTCAGTAGGGACTCGCTAGGTCTATGCTGTATAGCTATGCTAGGTGAACGAGTCGCCTATTACAAGTTCGTTTACCATCAAATTGGCTTCATAAAGGTGAAAACCTTGCATAGTGTACCTTTAATCCTTCTGAACAGACGTTGGGAAGTCAGTGAAGTAGGCTGTAACTGTATAAAAAGTGACAGGTTCTTTGTGCCGTTGGACACGAATGTGATTCCTAACGATAGCTGACGTCACACTAGCCATGCCCATAGCAGCATAACTAAGGTATGGGTGAAAGGTAGTCAGCACCAGCTCAGATATAGTCAGTGGTCACCATGGCACACATGACTGGGGCGCCGCGCCAGTCACGCAAGGACACAGCAGAGGTGAGCAGAGAGACACACAGGTTTAAGTTCCACACTGTACCCTACCTAACTATAAGAAGCTCTAAAGGGAAATGTTTTAATTCTAGATTTTAAAAAAATAGGGAGCGCTAATAAATGACTTGTGTTCTGCTTACTTTTCTCAGTGCGTGGGCCAGAGGAGGTCGTAAAGAGGTACAAACGTGTACTAAACCTGTACACCACAAAAGGATACAGCTCCATCGTTCCGGCCTGCAATACGGTGGGGGCGGACAGAAACACGGTTGTCAATAATGCTGCGATCAGTGTTGGGAATGTTACTTTAAAAAAGTAATTAGTTATAGTTACTCACTACTTGTTCCATAAAGTAACTGAGTTAGTAACTGAATTACTCTATAATAATACCAGGGAAAGTAACTATTTGTGTTACTGTTAAAAAAAAAAGTTGCCATATGTCAAAGAATTTGGATCTGAGTAGAACAGACAGGTGTTTGTACATAACTTTCGGTATTTATATATAGGCTATATTTTATATTTATATATGTAGGGGAACCAGTCGTCCTCTCAATTCTCCCCCTCTTTGGAATTTAAATTTACGAAGTTGTTTTGCAGAAGAACTCTTCTAACAGACCTTTTACACCTTAGCCATAAATGTGCCACGTCCGAACGTGGTACAGGCCCACGCTATCGGACCTCCCTGTTGCTGAGGACGTCATCTGAGCCAAAAAGAGACAGATTTACACTTCTTGTGGAATTTCCCACTCTCGTTTCTTGACTAATTAGTCCTGAATCGAAAGAACATCAACATGATATCAGGAACTACAAAGAATGAATTGACTCCTTTTGGATTCGAAGGACAAAGTCTAGAAGCCTTAATGTGATGTTCAATTATGTTTTAAACTTGTGATGTACTAATTTTCTTTTTCAGAGACGAATGCAAACATACCATTTTAACAGGTTTTGCCCCCCTCTCTTGGAATGACCAAGAGAGCGAAACACTGATAAGCCGGTCGTAAATAACTTTCTTTCCCCAGAACCAGACTCTGATATGCATTTTCCTTTTGTAAAGCACCTAAGTTTTATAATATGACTATCGAAAATGTAATAACCTGGTAAGTTATATATTATTGTTCAGGAAGTGCTTACGATCACAATGAGACGATTTTGATCATTGTACGATAAAGCTAGCCCAAATTCACATAATTTGTCACAGTAAGGATGGATCAACATCTTTAAAAGTATTTTCTCTCTTTTAATCATTGAAGTTAAAGAATGTTGAAACTTAGGTATGTTCTTATACTAATAGCTATTAGTTGAAATCATAACTATTGGAATTGTTATTTTAGAAATCTCTACCTTTTATTATTAGCAAAATGTCACTGTAAAGAGAACTTGAGTTTATTAATTTATTGATGCTTTTGAGTTACTTTGATGTAGTCATTCTGATACGTCATCTTGTCATGTTGTAATGTTGAGTGTTGTCGCATACGAAAAACATTGCTAACGAGTCATGATGAGTGATGGAATGATTAAATTAAATAATATAAAATAGGTTAAGAAGATCAGGTAATAAGACATCTCGAAACAAAGGAGAAGGCGTTCTCTTCTCTTTCCGCGCGAAGAAAATGGAAACCCGATCCAAAACACGCCCTGAATAATTAACTCATAAAACCAGAGAGACGCTCCTCTTACTCCGCTCTTTCGCCGCACTTTCTCCGCACTTTCAACTCTCCACTTTCTGTTTACGTTTTACTTTTATTTCAGTTTTCTTCTTTACGTACTTAGTCACGTTTGTACTTAGTAACTTTAAGAACAACTTGAATATTGACAATCCGGTCCTTTTCAAGCTCTGTTTGTTTCTCGTCGGATGTTTTTCCCGACGTACGATTTTTATAGTGACTTAAATATTTTTCTAGCTTTATTCATTTTTATACTCTACGGACCGAAGTACTAACCAACATCGTTTATAAGGTAGCCAGCGTAGACAGCTGGGATATCAGAGAAAGACCCAATCTCTTCGACGGATCAAGAAATCAAGAAGCTGTTGCCATAGCAACGACATCAAGAAGACGTGACGATCCGACTTCTTTCTTCAAACACAAAGACATTGCCAAGTGTCATCTGCCTTTGACTGAACACCTACAACGCTCTCAAGCAAAGCTGGGTGTTGGAGTTGCAGATCAAGCAACAAGTCCTGTCTACCGGTCCAAGAGAGACCTGCATCAGCTGTGCCGCTTCGTCACCATCTCGTCACACCGACGCTCCGCCATCACCGACGCCGAGAAGACTCTACGGAAAAGTAGGCTTGAATTGTTCCTACCACTTAAGACAAAGAGTTGGTGTCACTACTTTGAAACTCCCTACTAACATCTTTTAGAGAAGATTGATTAGATTAGGTATCAAATCTATTCCCTTTAGTTAAGGACTTAAACATCTCCATCTCTCACCATCGCTCCAGAAATTAATTATTTCATACCTTATTATATTCGTTTTATTTGATTACACTCCTATATTCTATTAGTCCCTCAATTATTCATAGTTGTCACTTTATTAAATAAATATTTGTTCACACTTAAGAAGTTGTTTGTGATGTTATGTTACGGCAGAGAATGACTGGTACAAATTGTAGTAAAGGATTCACTCCTTCAGATATGCAAATTATTTAATTGAGACTGATAAATTGATTTAAACCGTGTTCTTCCTACGATAACAGGAGGTGGTGCCCTAACGAGACAATTAAAAGGTGTAGACTACCCTACATATTTATATTTATATTTATACATATAATATTTATATTTCGATAGGGTTTAGACGGCGAGCTATCATCTGTGGTGGAGGTATCGGTGTTTTTGGCCACTAGCTTTGTAGATGCGTGTGTCGTCGTGAGATGCTTCATTAAATTAGAGTTGCTTACAACGGATGTCGACAAAGTCTTCGCTCCTGGACATAATGTACACATTACATGCACGTTCCTCCCTTTGACCACAATGAATTTTTTTATTTATTAAAGTAGTTCTTATATCTCCACCTTGAAAATGCCAACTTTTCATCGGATTGCTCCTGACTCGCCATCTCTCTTGCTTCATCGAATCTCTGTTTAGCTGTTGTGTGTGTGTGTGTGTGTGGCACGTGTGCTGGCATGTGTGTAAAAACACTGGCTCTGATTGGCTACCATGAAACATGACTCTGCCTTAGCCAATCATAATCGCTTACCTCGTTATTAACCCAAATCCTCACTAGCGGTGAGCCAGGCGTGCGTTCGGACTACACCGTTTATTCAATCAATGCATAGTAACGCACCGCATTTAACGTCCAGTAACGTTAACGGCGTTGTAACGATGGGAAAAGTAATTAGTTAGATTACGCCGTTACTGTAAAAATAACGTCGCTACCTAACGCCGTTCTTTTAAACGGCGTTATTCCAAACACTGGCTGCGATAGCAGAGTTGTACATTGCCTCGCGCGAAGATTACAGCAGCCTGCTCCGAAACCCCGAGAAAAAATAGGAGAGTTCTCCAAAAGATGTGAACAAGTCATTGAAAATGATCCAGAATTAGCATTAAAAATCCTAGACATGAAAAAGGAGAGGAAACTCCTCCCTATTAAAATGAAACAATGATTTTTTTTTTTTAAGAATGATTAGTTGTTTTAAAGTCTAAGTTTGGTGTAAATTGACCCGTAGTCTTGTTGTATAGGCTCACCACATACAGCCCGGAAAAAGAATGAGACAATATGTAACAACATAGGCCAAGTTATGGACAGGCAGCTTAAAACATGGGTCTGCTTTAAGCTGCCTGTCCATAACTTGGCCTATGTTGTTCCATATTGTCCCTATGGGCTACATGCGGGGAGCTTATACAACAGGGCCACGGGTCAATTTGCATCAAACCTGCACTTCAATGTTGAAAAGTTTCTTTATCTAGCAAAGCCCCATTAGTTGCGACACAGCTGTATAAGCAGGGGGCATTTTCTGGCAGGTTCTGTTCTGTGGGTAACTGCCTGGTGTGTGTGTGTGTGTGTGTGTGTGTCAAAAGGGTGTGCGTGTGTGTGTGCACTCGTCAGAGTGTGTGTGTGTGTGTGGGGGGGGTCTTTCTCTCTCCTGTTGATCCCTGTATTCATTTGGTTGAATTGGTTTGTTTAGTTGTTATATCTATGGTAATGTTACTTGTTAATTTGTTTTGTACAATAAAACAATAACCATTTTGAAATCATCTGGTCATTCATTGCCAGTAATATGAATAAACTGCAATAAATAGATTGCTAATGAAATCCTTCTTAAGCCTAGGGCAGAGACGCTTGAGAAAGTGTATTATATTATTTGTTATTATTATTATTATTATTATTAGTAGTAGTACTAGTAGTAGTAGTACAGTAGTAGTATATTGATTTTCTGTCAAATTTGCCACAGTAGGCTAGGTTAGCCACATATGTAATGTAGCTCAGTTGAATCACATATCAACCGCTGCATAGGTGGTTCATCATCCTTGGTGTAATCATATTACATGGAATAAACAGTATTGAAGTCACATGGAGTCACAAGCGTTATGCGCAGATGAGCCGCATGAAATAGAGATAATTGTTTGAAGTAGTGGAAGTACAGGAAGTAGTCCCTGCTTTAGATCCGGGCTCTGCAAATCTGCTTGTTAACCGTTAAAAAGCAGCTTGTAAGCACTTATAAGCTGCTTTTAAGTTAGTTACAAGTTGCTTTTTAACGCTTAACAAGCTGCTTGTTAACTGGTAACAATATGCTTGTGAGTATTTAAAAAGCTGCTTATAAGCGCTTACAAGTTGCTTTTTAACACTTAACAAGCTGCTTGTTAACTCTTTATAATATGCTTGTAAGTAACTTAAAATCAACTTATTAGCGCTTACAAGCTGCTTTTTAACAGTTAACAAGCTGCTTTTAAACTCTTAAAAAATATGCTTATAAGCTGCTTACAAGCTGCTTGTTAACAGTTAGTGACGGGAATAACTGTTAACAAGCTGTTAGTTATGCATTGTTAACGGCTTATTATGCACTGTTCCGAGTTAATAAGCACATGGTATTATAAAGCGTTACCGAAATATGTTTAACTGGGTAATGGATTTTTGAAATAATAGAAGCATTCAGGTGAAAATAGGGACAGAAACATCTAGAAGGTGTTTGGTAGAAAATGGGACACCACAAGGTAGTGTCATTAGTCCATTGCTGTTCAATATAATGATTAATGATGTTTTTTCTAATGTTCAGCCAGAAATGGGAAAGTCATTATTTGCAGATGATGGTAGCATATGGAAAAGGGGGAAAAGTATATGAAGTATACTTTGAAGAAGGTACAGGAAGCTCTAACCCTAGTGGAAGATTGGGGAAGGAAATGGGGTTTTAGATTCTCTATTGAGAAGACTAAGGTTATGTTTTTTACTAGGAAGAAAGTCGATGAAAGTATAAAATTGAAGCTGTATGGTAGGAATTTGGAAAGGGTTAAAAGCTTTAAATTTCTTGGTGTGGTCTTTGACACTAGACTTACATGGAGGGAGCATGTTTTAAAAGTAGCAAATAAATGTAAAAGGGTGATGAATTTAATGACTGCGTTTACATGGTCTTTAGTATCCCGATTTTGAGGCTTATCCCGGCTTTGAGCATATTCGGGATATGGTGTTTACATGGAACACAGAGAAACCCGGTTATTCATATCCCCGTATGATAAATAACAGTAACCCGTTTTCTGATCACTGTATCCTATCTGCGCATGTGTGTTTCACGTCTTTTTCAATGTTTTCCAACGTGACCTAACGTGTTCAACGGAGCGAGGTGGAAAACCAGCGTCAGATTTTCCGCAACAGATTTGAATACATAAGCATTTCTGTGTTTTCTGCCATCTAAACACGTCGTTATGTTTAGTTCTTTCATTACTTTAAGGGAAAATTCTGTCTCTTCGTCGCTCCAAAAGTGAGAAGTTCTCGTTGCCGCCATGTTGTTTGTATATCCAGTGTGTCACTTGGCATCACTCGCGCCTGCGCAGACAGTGGGCAGCCGTCAGAAATCGGGATAAGGTGTATACATGCTCCAGTATCCCGGCTTCTATCGGAGTACTCCAGGTAGCAAAACCGGGTTTCTTGAAATCGGGAAATGCACATATCCCGATTTCTGAATTCGGGATATGGTGTTTACATGGACAAACACAAAAACGGGATACTTAAAAAACCCGATCAAAATCGGGATACTAAAGACCATGTAAACATGGTCAATGAGATGTCTTGTTGGAACAGAATGGGGAACAGATGTAGTTTCCTTGAAGCAAATTTATATATATTTAATCAGAGCAAGAATTGAATATGGGTGTTTGGTTTATGGATCTGCAGCCAAGTCAGTTTTAGCTGAGTTAGATATAGTTCAAGCTAAGGCATTAAGAATATGTACAGGAGCTGTGCGATCTTCTCCAGTATGTTCCTTACAGGTAGAAATAGGAGAAATGCCACTCTATTTGAGGAGAAAGCAGGCTAACTATTGGGTTAACCTGATGGGCCAAAGGGATGTTCATCCAGTTAAAATAGCAATTCAGTCAAGCTGGGAGAGAGGGAGGGCAAAACTTCCAAGTTTTGGATGGACAGGGGAGGCATTGGCACAGGAAATGGCTATACGGGATAAGACTTTTTGTCCAGGAGTACTGTGGCCATCAGTTCCTTTATGGCAGTTGGAGGTCCCAAAGACTGATCTAGAGATACTTGGGATTAAGTTAGAAAACCCACAGTAAAATTTGGTGCATGAATTCCAGTGTCATATAAGAGAAAGATATCAGGAACACATATTAATTTTCACTGATGGGTCAAAGGATCAAGAAACAGGTGCTACAGGAGCAGCTTTTGTTGTTCAGAGGTGGAATGTTCAAGCTTGTAAGAGAACCTCAAATTTTCTAAGTGTGTTCACAGTTGAATTATATGCAATCTTGATGGCTGTGCAATGGACTGAACAGATTCAAAACCATAAAGTGTTGTTGTGACTCTGTGTCAGCTATCAATAGTATTGGGAAAGGGTCATCAAAGAGTCGACAAGACCTTGTATATGATATACTTCTGGCAATTAGAGATGTGAAAATGAGAGGAGTAGAAATATCATTCATATGGGTCCCAGCTCATGTAGGTATTGTAACAAATGAAAAAGTTGATAAGTTGGCCAAGGAAGCTGTTCAAAAGGAAAACATAGATGTCAACATAAATTTATCCAAGGCTGAGGGTAAAAGTATTGGGTGGCAGAAAACCATTTTAAAATGGCAACAGCTCTGGGAGCAAGAAAACAAAGGGAGGCACCTATTTTCATTATCTAGTAAGGTAACTGACTCAGTTAATGTTTGTAAAAGAGAAGGAATGAGACGTAAGGAACAGGTGATTATTTCTAGAATGAGGATTGGTCACAGGTTCTGAACAGCACTTTATTTATTTTAGGAAAACATCAGAATGGTTTGTGTTCATGCCAGGAACCTGAGACGGTACAAAATGTTTTGATTTATTGTAGAAATTACGTCCTCCAAAGACAAGATCTTATCAGAGAATTGCGTGAAGTTGGTTTGAAAGAAGTATCCTTGAAAAATATTTTAGAAGTAGGGTCAAGCGGGAGGGGAAAACAGTGTTTTTTCAAATTTCTAATAGATACTGGATTATATAGCCGAATATAGTGCACTAAGGTGCTAGTCCCGTAGATGGCAACAATGCAACTTTTTGGATGCCGGCTGCCGTAAAACCCCAAAGAAGAAGAAGAAGAAGAAGAAGACCAGCTGCACGGTGATGCGCCGGGATTTATGGAGAGAAACCGGGAACATGTTAAGGTTGTCCTGGACATTGCTATGTTGTGTACCAAGCTTGAAATCCCACTCAGGGGCCACAGAGAAACAGAGGACGCGCTCAACAAAGGTAATTTTTTGGAGCTTTTTAAGTTCATGTCAAAATATGCACCAGAAATTGAAAACCGGTTGTCTTGAGAGAAAATTTCCCAAAAGCCATTTATGTACATTGTAACTCTCATCGGCTTAACTTAGTGTTGTGCAGTGCAGCCAAAGAATCTGGGCATGTCAGCACCTTTTTTGACGTTGTGAATCAGTTTCTTCATGGGGGCTCAGCGGCACGCTTGGTTTATTGAGATCCAAAAGGAAATGCACCCCGACCGTCAGACTATGGTACTGGAGCGAGCGAGTGACACAAGATGGAGCTCAAAATCTGGGTCAGTGCACAAGATACTGAAATTGTTGGATGTATTACTGGAGGCTCTAGCTAAATGTGCAGAAATGAGTGGACAAACTAAAATAGAAGCAGAACAACTGTTGCAACAAATGCAAACGAAAAAGTTTGTTTTCATGCTCCTCCTATTTTGCAAACTCTTTGACAACAGTGATTTTGCCACAAAGGGGCTGCAGAGCTCAACACTATGTGTAACAGACTGCATATCCCTTATAGAAACGCTGAAAGCTACATATGCGACTTTCCGGGATGATTCAGATGGCGACTTTGAAAAAGTCCTGAGACAGACCGAAGAGTTAATGGAAAAGCACAAGATAGCTAACTGGGATGTGGCTGCCTCTCGTGAGCGCAAGCTGCCCTCAAAGTTTCACACTTCTGTGCTCACCACAACATTGGGGAAAACATCAGCTATCAAAAGTAACAATGATTTAAAAGCTCTGTGGAACCGTGTTCTGGACAGGCAGATATCCGAGTTAAACTGCCGATTTAAAGAGGACACATATGGAGTCATGAGAGCCTCGGCCTCTTTTGCACCTGGATCTGCCACTTTTGGCGACAAAGACATTTTAAAGGCTGCGTATGACTTGTATGGGATTGAAATAGCTGATGCCGAACATACTGTGTTCATTCAGCACCTGAGAAGGAAAGTGGATCGGGACAACTTCCCCACACTGATGGAAGTACTGGACAGCTGCCCTTCGGACATTTTTCCCAATATGAACAGTCTACTGAGGGCCATCATAACGCTCCCTTTGACCTCCTGCAGCGTCGAGAGACTTTTCTCTGCAACAAACAGGATCCAGATGCGACTGAGATCATCCATGCTGACTGGACGCCTCAATAACTTGACACTTTTGTCATTTGAAAAAGACATGATTGACAGTTCGGATTATGATGACATAATCAATGCGTTTAACGCAAAGCCCAGAAGACTCCGCCTTGTGTAAAAACTGCCGGTAAGACAGTGGTTTTATTTTATGTATTCTGGCCAGTCGTGGCATGTTGTGATTGTGGTTATGTAAGGAAGTTCTGAACTTAAACGTTTTCAATTTGTCTGACATTTCAATAGCTGTGATGTATTGTTATTATTGGATTGTGCGCACTGAACTGTCCGAGGTGCTGAAAGTGAAGGCGGTGAAATTAAACGGAATAGAGGTTTAATTGTGGAGTAGGCTATTGGTTTCTACTGTAGGTATACTGTAGGTACTGTAGCTTTTATCTGTCTCATTTACTCCGAAGAGTTTCCACGCCACTGACATATTATTTGTTTGTATCCATCATCTGCTGATTCAAGATTCAAAAAACTTTATTGTCCGGCACATAGTGACAGAGCTCAAAACAAACGCCACAAAGACATAAAAAACACATTTAAACCAATGAGACCTGTCTATTTTGCTTTGCATGTTTGAAGACGTGTTTGTTTTACTTTAAACAGTCTATGCAAAGGGAGAATCTGCAAAAATGACGCCATTGATCGGATCGGTGAATTAAGACATTACTGCTGATCGCACTAATTGCATAAAATGCTGATCAGATCAGATATTCTTCGTACCATAGTCTAATTTACAGTGGCCTGACAGATTTTATTATATCATTAAACTTTTACACACATCTCATATCAGCTTTAAAAATAATCAGGCCCATCCTGATTTTTCCAGGCCTACCCATTAGCCACGTTCTGGCTCCGCCACTAGCGTAAATTAGCTTCTTCAAGCACAACACACAAAAACAAGCACCTGGCTCTCTTAATTTCTGCCACCTTCGCCGTCTCTGTTCCTTTCTTCTATCCACGCCCAGCGCCATTTATTTTTAAGTCATTTATCAGTTCGGACGTCTTCCCCTGGCTTCATGAATTTATTCTCCATCTTTCGACTTCGGTGAAACTGCGTTGCGTCTGCTGCGTTCAAGACAACTCGGAAGTAACCGATAAGTCAGCGTTCAAGCTACAGGTTAACTCGGAGGAGAAAAAATAATTTGGGATATTGTCACTATTTGCTGAACATAAAACATATGCAGCAGCAGTTTATGCTTATTTTGGAAAAAGACGATATGCATGTAATTTCCGACCTGTTATTTCCGAGTTTGACGCTGTTCAATTAATTTTACACAACTCAGAGCTCGTTTTATCCCCAAGTCATGAACGCAGCATCAACTGCTGCTGGATCTCAATTAAAATTTTCCAGGACCCGCCCCCACCCTACTTATGATTGGCTAGTAATATTAGTTTGGTTAGGAGCGAAAGCTGGTTTCCTCTCATTCCATTGGTCAGCGAACTCAACTGACTCGAAACTGACAATAACCCAAATCAACAAGTTTTTATTTTTTATTTTATTTTTTTTCATCGCAGTCAAGCGCCTCACGCCGGAGATCCGGCATGGTGCCGGAATACTTTAAGCCCTGGATATATCTAAACAATGAATCATTATATTTCTGTTGTAATAAGGTAGGCCTATTCTGTTCTCTGGTAGGCCTATTCTGGTCAAAAATTAAACTGTGTGTGTGTGTACATGGGCGAAGGCAGAGTCATGTTTCATGGTAGCCAATCAGAGCCAGTGTTTTTACACACATGCCAGCACACGCGCCACACATAGTGATGGGCAATCGAGGCTTTGTTGAAGCCTCAACACGTGATTCAAAAAAAGGTTAATTACTCGAAGCTTCAGTGACACAGTGCTCTATTAGGACATCTAGTGGACAATAAAATGTAGTGCAATGGAGACGTGTCTTACTGGTTCATGCTTGTATGGGACTTGATTTGCCATGCACGTTCCTGTTCGACTACATTACATGGATATGTGGTTTAAAGCTGATAATAAATACATTTTATACATATAACAATAAAATACATAAAATGCAACCACTGGGAATCGAACCCTTGCACCACTACGAAAGAGCATTGTTTTATGAACGTACCACAAGCCCCATTCGTTTTATGCTTTTGACGTTGGACCCTTTTGATTTACATCACTACTACATTCTACGAACCTTTGGTAATTTACACCAATGTTTATGTTTCAGCGCTTACAGCAACTATTTATCCGTGCCGATGCACTAGCTCCCATTGCAATGCATTGCAATGGGAGCTATCGGAGCCTGCCTGCGCATGGCACATATATTACTATTGCTCGCATTTCTTATTATCTGTGCCGATGCACTAGCTCCCATTGCAGGCAATGGGAGCTAGTGCAAATTGTATATCCAGACGTGCGCCTTAATCGGGACAAGTGTGCTATGACTTTTCTAAGCGATCCTTCCAATGGGGCGAGAATAATCGGGCAAAAAGCGGGCGTTTTGGCCCATTGAAATGAATGGAGAAGCCCGAAAAAAGCGGCAACATTCCAAAATGTCCTCCTTCGCTTTGTCCAGCGATTACTCGGCCGTGCTTCGGAGTGGAAAATTGCTTGAAAGTTTGTACGAGGCACGGTAAGTGTAGCTTTTTAGTCCTGAAAACGGCGTTTCGATACCTTTTACGGTTTGGTCAGGGTCGCAGTTTACGTTTTGGTGAAATTTTGGAAAAAAATTAAAAAATCATCGTTTATAATGGATCTCTATGGGCTCACTCTAGCTGTCACTCTAACTTCAGAGTTTTGTTGAAATTCTGAAAAAAAAAGGTTCAATCTTACGGGGTGGCCACAGTTTTTGAGGTAGAGAGATAAAAACTACATAAAAACATAGGGATTTTTGTTGGCTTTCAGATGGTGTGGGTTTTATTTGTGTGGGACGTACGGTTTGGGCTCGAGGCTCCTCCGAGCGAGGAGTGCACCGATCAGTTTTCGAATTTTTCCCCATGTGTGTGTATGTGAAAAGCGAGGGGGATTTTTCGACGATTTTTCGTGTCGCATACTTTTTTTTCTAAAACGACTACGGCCACAATTTTCGCAGTACGCGCGTGGGAACAACACTAAATTGTAGAAAACCCTCGGCTGACGCTCACAATGTGTTTGTTTTCTCGATAGGACTTGTAGTTTTTGATTTATGAGCATTTGTTCGGAGGGCAAATCCTAGGGTGCAGGAGAGAAGGGAGTATAACATATAGAATATCATGTGCGGCGTGTAGTCGTGGCAACGGCCCCTGACGAGCAGACTCAGCACAGGTGCACACAGAAAGTGGAGGGAAAAGGGTTCTCAGTGGATAACAGGATCTGCCAATACATTAAAACGACCCCTTCCAATACTGTAGGGGGCCAGAACCTGACACTATGAACCCCCCACTCCAACCCAGTGTTGCCAACTTGGCGACTTTCTTGCTAAATCTAGCGTCTTTCAAATCCTCTTGGCGACTTTTTTTTGTCAAAAGCGACTAGCGACAAATCTAGCGACTTTCTCTGATGTTATTGGAGACTTTTCTGGTTCTTGGAGACTCTGATGTGAAAGCACATATCGGTTCAGTTACTGTCCTCAACAAGCAGCGGGTGCTGCCGTGAGCCCCTCCCCCGTCCCAAAGCACTCACAGGCGGTCAGTCTCACAGTAGCCCCACGCAGCAGCAGTCAGAGCAGAGAGGAGACCCACGGCACTCCGCGTCCTCCAGACTGCAAGCGAATGGCGCATGCGCAAAGCTGCCGCTGATCGCGCCCTGGTTTACAGAGCGGGATGTAAATGTTTCTTCCCTGTCATACTAAAATAAATAAAATAATAATCCATTTAGATTGTTAATTTTGTCAAGTTAAAACCGTTTATACAAAAAATGTTAAAAATGTTCTAGTTATGGCAAAAAAATGCCCATGTTTTACTGTGACTTGTTGTAGGCTCCTAAGTGGAGCATAAGGTTCGAAACTAAACCAAACTTAAGAAAACTAAAAAAAACTTAAGTAACTCTGCCAGTGTCTCTTTAAAGTCACTTTGCCAATACCAAGCCCGGATAAAGGAAGAGCGTTAATAATACAGGACAAAATTATTTTTTTTTGTGGCTAGGCAAAGCATGAGTCATGAAATTATTTTGAGAGGTGATGGCCTATTTCAATGGCAAAATAAAAAAAAACAACCAAGAATCAACAGAATGTTCATTTGTAGTTCTAAACATACACAGCATCCATCACAATTGATCTTTGGCTAAGCCCCGCCCTAGAATGTAGATTGACCAATCACAGCTCCCACAGGGGTCCGACACTTTTTCACAGCGCTCCATTGACTTTAACGCAGGCGTCTCGTATTTTCGGTCTCGGCAGGCTACTGTCGGTATATCCAGGGTATGGATAAGCCCAATGATGTGCGCGCAAAACCCTGTGGAGCTAACCAAAACATCACATCAACATCAAGTGAATAGAGACGTACCCAGCTTTGCATGAACAGTGTTGCTCCTTGATATTGTCAGTCCCAGCCTCCGTCTCGATTAATAGGATATGCGGTGGTTCATTTTTTGACTGTGACCGGTATGCTTTTGCCTCTGTTTGGATGCCTTGTTGTTCGTTGCGTTTCACTTGTATGTCCTGAATATAGCCTTCGAACGCATATTGCAGCCCCTTTTGCCTACTTCTATCGGACACTTTATTTGCTGCTTTATAAAAGTTTGACAAAAATTCAGCAGGAAGAGCTGTCACAGCATAAGCCATGTTGATACCAGAGCCTTATAGATAACCAGAAAACCACAGCCCAGAAGAGAATGTAGTAGGGAGGAAATACACCCCATGACCCCCCCCCCCCCCCCCCCGTTGGTGCTATCACTTTATTAGGTAAGTGAATTTCTAGAATTATCCATATGTTAAGTGTTTGTGCCCAACATAGCTGAACTGTTAATAGGAGTTAACTACGAGCCGCCCAATATTTTAGCCTTAGGCTAGCCTTCCAGCATAGCTCATGTATGTTAGCGAGCTACCGGAGCTAGCCGCTCAACCGGCGGACTCAACCGCGGAGCTAGCCTCGAGCTAACCGCGAGCTAAGCGGGACTTAACCGCGAGTTAGCCGCGGGAGTTAGCCGAGAGCTAACGTGGAGGCTAGTGGGGTTAGCCGCCGGCTAATTCGCCGCGTTGCTAGCGGGAGCTTATCACAGTCATCAAACCGGCATTGAAGTTAAAACATAATGTTGAAGTTTTATAATTTAAAGGGATGAAATTTTTAAATAAAACTGTGTTAAACTGAAAAATATTATTCCACCACATAAAGTAGGAAACGTTTGTGGCTTGTAACAACATTAATGACAGTATATAATTGGATTAATTTAATATAATGATGTTTTTAATTAAATAAATAATGAGCTGTTGAACACTCATACGAGTTATATTAAGTATGTTACATAACATTAGTTGACATGTCTATTTGTCTGTGTATAGTTTTCCTCCAGCTGACCCAGACAGACCGCAGTGACGTCCAACATGAGACAAAGAGCTGGACTAGCAGGACAATTTGAAGGTCTTCACTTCATTGCTGATTCCTTGTTACAGCCTGGATGTGTTAACTATAATATTGATGTTTTTCTAAATGTACGACTGTGCCGTAAACTGTTAAACTATTGTTCAGATAGCAGTGATGACTTTTATTATTAAAATTATTATGATTAATGATCAGTTATTACGATTTGCTCGTTCTTTGTCTGGGGATCCTACTGAGGACAGCCCTCTTAAAGGTGGGGGTGTGACGATCCCTCCCACTCTCTTCCTTATTTGATGCTGGCTTTCAGGTGGAGCTGGGAGGGGTCTGCTGCCTGTACCTGCCCTTCAGTTTGTAGAAGGGCATAAAGGACGACCCTTCTCTGTGTCTCTCTCTCAGCCAGGCCTACTGCATCCTCGTCATCCTGTTTGGTTTGTTGTACCCTCCAACATGCATGACATCAAACTCACACCCATCCAGTCATTTTGAGCCTAGCAGCCAGGCCTTTAGGGCAGACAGCACGCACACTTGAAAGTGGACGACAGCATCATCGGCACAGTCAAAATTTCCGCAGGAATTTTCTAGTTTCATTTGCTCTTGGCATCATGTGTCATCAATATTTGTACTGAATGCAACTCTGTCAAACTGACTCATTATTTGCTTCGAAGACTCATCTCATCTCTCCCGAAGAGCCGAGACAACCAAACCAGTGACAGGGTTTCTGAATGAAGCAGTGAAATGGTTCATATGTCACAAAACACGTGATTTGTCCTAACCAAAATTATACATGCACTTCTGACTATAAATCTATATCTTATATGTATCTCTCTCTCTCTCTCTATCTTATCTATATCGCTATTTAGGAGTATCTATGTAACTGTCTATCTACCAATCTAGTGTTGTCTAACTATGTAACTAATTTATCTATTTCTCTCTGAATCTTACGATCTATCTCCACAAAATACGCAACTAACTCCAACTACAGCAACAAACCAACCTACTCTGCAAAGAAACATTCAAATGAGCATCACTAAATAGGGATAGTGTGGCGACACGAGGGTAGCTACTAAGTTATATATCAGAAAGTCTTTTCCTTTTTGTTTTATTACAACGCCACCTTGGGTTAGGGCCCAAGGACCCGTACTAAAGGTCAACTAGACAATTCCCCTGCGGGAAATCGCGAGAGTGATGCAGTGGCCGCAGCAGTCTGCGATACCATGCTATATTGCTGTGATAGAACGATGCTACGATGCTACGATGATGCTACTATGCCAAGATGCTACAATGCTGAATGAATGAATTAATTTATTGATCATTGAGAGATACTCACGAGCACGAACGGGGGGACGAGCTTGAGAGCAGGGTCGGTGGGAAGGCTCCTCTCCGGCCGGGGGGGACGTCTGATGAAACATTAAGACCAAACACATACAGAACTCAGCAGTTAAGGAGAAAACAATAGATGTAACATTTCTAGAGCCATTTTCACGCAGACAGATGTCATTGTGGCACAGAAGCTTATCTACTGTGTAAATACCTCCAGGGGGGAAGGGGTGGACCTCAGCTCCTCCAGGTCGAGCCTCCTCCAGCGCTGCTTCACCGCCATGGAACGTCTGGACTTCCTAGGCATCCTGCTGACAAAAAATAGACAGAAAAAAAAAACAAGACAAAATACTTTTCAAAGCTTAACAGGCTATCAAACCTATCAAACTAACCTAAACCCTAACCTTTACCTAAACTCTAACTACCTAATGTAAAATAATCTAATCTAAGACAAATTAATGTAATATGTTATACTTAAATTAAATCTGTGTAGATGAAGGTGTGGTGAATGTATGTGTGTGGGTGAGGTGGCGATACTGCTCTGCGATGGTTGAGGGCGATGAATCAACGATGATCACTCTCAGCTGTCGAAGCACAGGAACCCTTTAATCCTATCAAAGACAATGCAAAAAAATTGAAATGTCTTTCAAATGTTATAAGTAAATGTAAGCAACAAGCTAATAACAAAGCAGACACATGTTAAACATCTGTAGTTGTCATAAAGTGTGTGTTTTCCTTATACTAAGATGCTATGATGCTAAGATACTACAATGCTAAGATGCTTTAATGATGCTACAATGCTATGATGCTAAGATGCTTTAATGATGCTACAATGCTATGATGCTAAGATGCTTTAATCAGGCATGCAAACTGGTCAGGGGTCAAAAAGGTGAGAAGAGTGCGAAGAGGGAAATGGCCACGAACACCCCCCCCCCCCCCCACCCCCTTGGTAAACAGAGATTTACAAAGACAACAGACTACAAATTCACTAATTTTTACCAAAAAAAAAACTTTGAGCCATTGAGCCTGAACAGCTCAATGGCTGTTTTTCCTCGGGCCTGAAGGGCATATTTCACTGCCGGGCCTTTATTTTACTCAAGCACATCGCGGTCCAGGCCTTTATTGGAAGGAGGCCAGAATTAGAGGCAGGCCTTAATTTCTATTTGAGCAAAACGAACTACGAGTAGAATGAATAAAAACAAGATTTTGTGTCTATTTGAACCTATAAAATACTAGGTTCATTTATTGAAAACGTACCGTTACCATAACATGGTATGCATACAGAATATTAACAACAAATGAGCGGCGCGACGCGGTCGGAGCGCACTGAGGACAGTGAGTCCGCTGCCGGTCGGCAGTCGCGCCGGGAGCGAGTGGGACCCGTCCCTCCCCGCACGGAGAGAGGGCGCAGTGAGCACTGATTCCACGACCCCAGGGACCCCAAGTGAGATGCGGGGGGTCGCTGTAAAGCTCGCGGCCGGAGCCGACGAGCCACCTTCGCCCCGAGCACTTCCAGGTCGACCCAGAGCCGGTCGCGGCGCACCGCCACGGAGGAAATGCGCCCGGCGGGGGCCGGCCGACGCCGGGGAGAGGTCCCGCTGAGGGGATCCTCCCACACCGTGCCGCCGAAACCCTGACCCGCCGAGATGACCGGCCTTTATTTACCTCCGCTGACAGCGAGACCGGCAAATGTTGGAGACCCGGCCGCTAATGGAATACAGGCCAATATTAGAGGATTTACGGTATATAGAACATTATATTATTATATTATTAAAATATATTAAAATAAAAGTCAACGAGTAGGCTACCCCCCCCCCCCCCCCCCCCCCCACAAATATTTTCTCCTCGGATTTGCACGAATCACATAAGTCACCCAATTTGGATTGAAAACGGCGAATTTCGCCGAAAGGTGAGGAGTTTGCATGCCTGTTTAATGATGCTACCATGATGCTACCATGCTATGATGCTTTAATGATCACCTGTTCATATAGTCATAATATAATCCATGTTTGACTACAAAAGTAATGGTCACGTCAAGACAGGTATGAAAGTATTCACGACTTACGTCGCGAATGTCTTTACTAAGTAGCATGTCTTTACTACCATGAGCAGCAGCTATAACAAAAAGCACAACTCAAATAGTCATTTAAGGCCTGGTTCCTTCTGACTGGATGGGTGTGAGTTTGATGTCATGCAGGGTACAACAAACCAAACAGGATGAGGAGGATGCAGTAGGCCTGGCTGAGAGAGAGAGACACTGAGAAGGGTCGTCCTTTATGCTTCGCCTTCTACAAACTGAAGGGCAGGTACAGGCAGCAGAGCCCTCCCAGCTCCACCTGAAAGCCAGCATCAAATAAGGAAGAGAGTGGGAGGGATCTCACTAGGATCCCCAGACAAAGAACGAGCAAATCGTAACAATTGATCGTTAATCATAATAATTTTAACAATAAAACTCATTACTCCTACCTGAGCAATAGTTTAACAGTTTACGGCACAGTCTTACAGTTAGATAAACAATAATATTAAACTTAACACATCCAGGCTGTAACAAGGAATCAGCGATGAAGTGAAGACCTTCAAATTGTCCTGCGAGTCCAGCTCTTTGTCTCATGTTGGACGTCACTGCAGTCTGTCTGGATCAGCTGGAGGAAAACTATAGGCAGACAAATAGACATGTCAAATAATGTTATGTAACATACTTAATATAACTCTTATGAGTGTTCAACAGCTCATTATTTATTTAATTAAAAACATCATATTATATTAAATTACTCCAATTATATATATATACTGTCATTAATGTTGTTGCAAGCCATAAATGTTTCCTACTTTATGTGGTGGAATAATATATTTTTCAGTTTGACACAGTTTAATTTAAAAATATCTTCCCTTTAAATTGTAAAACTTCAACATTATTACTGTGATAAGCACCCGCTAGCAAGGCGGCGAATTAGCCGGCGGCTAACCCCACTAGCCTCCGCGTTAGCTCACGGCGAACTGCCGCGGCTAATTCGTGTTTAACTCCCGCGGGTCCGCGGTTAAATCCCGGTTAGCTAGCGGTTAGTTAGCGGTTAGCTCGAGGCTAACTCCGCGGTTGAGTCCGCGGCGTTAAGCTAGCGGCTAGCTAGCTCCGTTAGCTCCGCTAGCTTGCTAACATACATGAGCTATGCTGGAAGGCTAGTCGTCGGCTAAATCACTGGGCGGCTAGTCGTTAGCGTCTGTTACCAGTTTAGCTATTCACTGACCTAATAAGATGAAGGAAACGGGTCAGGGATGTTGTGTCAGGAGTTTCAGCAAAGCAGCCAGATATAATTTGTGTTTAAAATAAAGGAAAAGGTCATAATGTCAGGTTCTGGCCCCCTACAGTACTGCAGTAATGGTTTGGGGGGTTTTAATGTTTTGGCAGATCATGTTTTCCACTGAGAGCTCTTTTCCCGCCTCTCGTCCCCAGCAGCTGCGTGTGTGAACGTGTGTAAGCTGGTTGGGGTCTGGTTGTCATGGCTACCAGGGTCAACTGCTCCTGTTAGAATGTCAGTTGGAAGACGGGGAAAGAGAGAGAAAATGCTGAAAAATCGCCTCGAACAGGAAGGACTTGTGGCCAAACCGTATTTCCAATCATTGAACCGACTGAACTTTGGGCATCTTGAGGCTTTCCTGAACGTCTAGATGTGTAATTTGTGGGTAAAATGAAGAAATGTGACCTATTCTAAGCGATTCAAAGAAAGGTTACGTCTGCTTTCCTCCAGAAATTTCCCTGCCTTTTTAACATGGCAGTCTATGGAGCTGTGGGTGGGTGTTGCTGGCGCATCTTTGTGTCTGACGCCAAAACTATAAGACTTACAGCTTTAGCAGACGAATTTGAGTGAGAAGACACATTTTCCTACGTTTCTATGTATAAATTATGTCTGTCGTGTGAAATTTGTGGCCACGGGAGCAGTTTCTGTGCAGTTTTTTGACTAACTTTCTTCTCCCCTCCTCACTCTAGCTGATGATGTCATCCACTCTAGCACAAACATTCCGCGCAATACACACCCATTATAAACCCTGAAATTTGAGTAAAAACCTACACAACTCTGAGGCTTCATAGTTTAAAAACGGTAAAAGTTGTCGATAAGTGAAGTGAATCTCTGAAGAGAAGGCAAGAGTACCTACGTTTTAAAGTTTAAATGAAGTCTCTCGGTTAAAGTATGCCAGAGCAGTTCATTGTTGAAAATGTCTGTTGAATTTTTTTTTTTTTCGGGCTTCTCCATTCATTTCAATTGGGAAATTTGTCGCAGTTTTTTCGCGACTACGTCGCGAAAAAATCTTGTTTGAAAGAACTGTATAGAAGCACACCGAGTCCGATCGAGACGCACGTTTTGATGTATTTTGTGTCTGTGTGCGACGAACGGTATTTGAGTTGAAAGGTTTCGAAAATGCGTAGGAAAAAGTTTAATAATAACTAGACAATTCCCCTGCGGGAAATCGCGAGAGTGATGCAGTGGCCGCAGCAGTCTGCGATACCATGCTATATTGCTGTGATAGTACGATGCTACGATGCTACGATGATGCTACTATGCCAAGATGCTACAATGCTGAATGAATGAATTAATTTATTGCTCATTGAGAGATACTCACGAGCACGAACGGGGGGACGAGCTTGAGAGCAGGGTCGGTGGGAAGGCTCCTCTCCGGCCGGGGGGAACGTCTAATGAAACATTAAGACCAAACACATACAGAACTCAGCAGTTAAGGAGAAAACAATAGATGTAACATTTCTAGAGCCATTTTCACGCAGACAGATGTCATTGTGGCACAGAAGCTTATCTACTGTGTAAATACCTCCAGGGGGGAAGGGGTGGACCTCAGCTCCTCCAGGTCGAGCCTCCTCCAGCGCTGCTTCACCGCCATGGAACGTCTGGACTTCCTAGGCATCCTGCTGACAAAAAATAGACAGAAAAAAAAAACAAGACAAAATACTTTTCAAAGCTTAACAGGCTATCAAACCTATCAAACTAACCTAAACCCTAACCTTTACCTAAACTCTAACTACCTAATGTAAAATAATCTAATCTAAGACAAATTAATGTAATATGTTATACTTAAATTAAATCTGTGTCGATGAAGGTGTGGTGAATGTATGTGTGTGGGTGAGGTGGCGATACTGCTCTGCGATGGTTGAGGGCGATGAATCAACGATGATCACTCTCAGCTGTCGAAGCACAGGAACCCTTTAATCCTATCAAAGACAATGCAAAAAAATTGAAATGTCTTTCAAATGTTATAAGTAAATGTAAGCAACAAGCTAATAACAAAGCAGACACATGTTAAACATCTGTAGTTGTCATAAAGTGTGTGTTTTCCTTATACTAAGATGCTATGATGCTAAGATACTACAATGCTAAGATGCTTTAATGATGCTACAATGCTATGATGCTAAGATGCTTTAATGATGCTACCATGCTATGATGCTTTAATGATCACCTGTTCATATAGTCATAATATAATCCTGGTGAAATTATTTGCGATTTACGTTGCAAATAATTTCATGTTTGACTACAAAAAGTAATGGTCAGGTCAAGACAGGTATGAAAGTATTCGCGACTTACGTCGCGAATGTCTTTACTAAGTAGCATGTCTTTACTACCATGAGCAGCAGCTATAACAAAAAGCACAACTCAAATAGTCATTTAAGGCCTGGTTCCTTCTGACTGGATGGGTGTGAGTTTGATGTCATGCAGGGTACAACAAACCAAACAGGATGAGGAGGATGCAGTAGGCCTGGCTGAGAGAGAGAGACACTGAGAAGGGTCGTCCTTTATGCTTCGCCTTCTACAAACTGAAGGGCAGGTACAGGCAGCAGACCCCTCCCAGCTCCACCTGAAAGCCAGCATCACATAAGGAAGAGAGTGGGAGGGATCGTCACACCCCCACCAGGATTATATTATGACTATATGAACAGGTGAATTATTATGATTAACGATCAATTATTACAATTTGCTCGTTAATCATAATAATTTTAACAATAAAACTCATTACTCCTACCTGAGCAATAGTTGAACAGTTTACGGCACAGTTTTACAGTTAGAAAAACAATAATATTAAACTTAACACATCCAGGCTGTAACAAGGAATCAGCGATGAAGTGAAGACCTTCAAATTGTCCTGCGAGTCCAGCTCTTTGTCTCATGTTGGACATCACTGCAGTCTGTCTGGATCAGCTGGAGGAAAACTATAGGCAGACAAATAGACATGTCAAATAATGTTATGTAACATACTTAATATAACTCTTATGAGTGTTCAACAGCTCATTATTTATTTAATTAAAAACATCATATTATATTAAATTACTCCAATTATATATATATACTGTCATTAATGTTGTTGCAAGCCAAAAATGTTTACTACTTTATGTGGTGGAATAATATATTTTTCAGTTTGACACAGTTTCATTTAAAAATATCTTCCCTTTAAATTGTAAAACTTCAACATTATTACTGTGATAAGCTCCCGCTAGCAAAGGGGCGAATTAGCCGGCGGCTAACCCCACTAGCCTCCGCGTTAGCTCACGGCTAACTGCCGCGGCTAATTCGTGTTTAACTCCCGCGGGTCCGCGGTTAAATCCCGGTTAGCTAGCGGTTAGCTAGCGGTTAGCTCGAGGCTAACTCCGCGATTGAGTCCGCGGCGGTTAGCTAGCGGCTAGCTAGCTCCGTTAGCTCCGCTAGCTTGCTAACATACATGAGCTATGCTGGAAGGCTAGTCGTCGGCTAAATCACTGGGCGGCTAGTAGTTAGCGTCTGTTACCAGTTGAGCTATTCACTGACCTAATAAGATGAAGGAAACGGGTCAGGGATGTTGTGTCAGGAGTTTCAGCAAAGCAGCCAGATATAATCTGTGTTTAAAATAAAGGAAAAGGCCCAGCAGCTGTGTGAAAGCACCAAGGGAGACAGGGGTGGTTTGGGGGGTTTTAATGTTTTGGCAGATCATGTTTTCCACTGAGAGCTCTTTTCCCGCCTCTCGTCCCCTCCTGCTGCGTGTGTAAGCTGGTTGGGGTCTGGTTGTCATGGCTACCAGGGTCAACTGACGCTGAAGTCTCCTTTTCTCTCTCACCTCTGCCTGAGTCAGAGGGAAAGTGCAAACTAGGATTTGCCCTCCGAACAAATGCTCATAAATCAAAAACTACAAGTCCTATCGGGAAAACGAACACATCGTGAGCGTCAGCCGAGGGTTTTCTACAATTTAGTGTTGTTCCCACGCGCCTACTGCGAAAATTGTGGCCGTAATCGTTTTAGAAAAAAAGTATGCGACGTGAAAAATCGGCGAAAAATCGCTCTCGCTTTCCACATACACACACATGGGGAAAAATTCGAAAACTGGTCGGCGCACTCCTCGCTCGGAGGAGCCTGCAGCCCAAACCGTACGTCTCACACAAATAAAACCCACACCATCTGAAAGCCAACAAAAATCCCTACGTTTTTACGTATTTTTTATCTCTGTACCTCAAAATCTGTGGCCACCACGTGAGATTGAACCTTTTTTTTTCAGAATATCACCGAAACTCTGAAGTTAGAGTGTCGGTCAGAGTGGGCCCATAGAGCCCCATTATAAACGCTGATTTTTTATTTTTTTCCCCAAATTTCACCAAAACGTAAACTGCGACCCTGACCAAACCGTAAAAGGTATCGAAACGCCGTTTTCAGGAAGAGAAAGATACACTTCCCGTGCCTCGTACAAACTTCCAAGCAAGTTTCTACTACAAAGCATGGCCGAGTAATCACTCGACAAAGCCAAGCTGTAAATTTTGGAATGTTGCCGCTTTTTTCGGGCTTCTCCATTCATTTCAATGGGAAATTTATCGCGTTTTTTTAGCGACTACGTCGCGAAAAAATCTTGTTTGAAAGAACTGTATAGAAGCACACCGAGTCCGATCGAGACGCACGTTTTGATGTATTTTGTGTCTGTGTGCGACGAACGGTATTTGAGTTGAAAAGTTTCGAAAATCCGTAGGAAAAAGTTTAATAATAATAAGAAGAAAAAACGTAGTGAAGAACAATAGTTTGCAGTGCTTCGCACTGCAAACTATTGACTCCCATAGCTTTGCTATGAGGGTCAATAGTTTGCATTGCGTAGCACTGCATCACTAACTAGACAATTCCCCTGCGGGAAATCGCGAGAGTGATGCAGTGGCCGCAGCAGTCTGCGATACCATGCTATATTGCTGTGATAGTACGATGCTACGATGCTATGATGATGCTACTATGCCAAGATGCTACTACAATGCTATGATGCTAAGATACTATGTTGCTACGATGCTAAGATGCTACAATGCAATTATACTAAGATGCTATGATGCTTTAATGATCACCTGTTCATATAGTCATAATATAATCCTGGTGAAAATATTTGCGACTTACGTTGCAAATAATTTCATGTTTGACTACAAAAAGTAATGGTCAGGTCAAGACAGGTATGAAAGTATTCACGACTTAAGTCGCGAATGTCTTTACTAAGTAGCATGTCTTTACTACCATGAGCAGCAGCTATAACAAAAAGCACAACTCAAATAGTCATTTAAGGCCTGGTTCCTTCTGACTGGATGGGTGTGAGTTTGATGTCATGCAGGGTACAACAAACCAAACAGGATGAGGAGGATGCAGTAGGCCTGGCTGAGAGAGAGAGACACTGAGAAGGGTCGTCCTTTACGCCCTTCTACAAACTGAAGGGCAGGTACAGGCAGCAGAGCCCTCCCAGCTCCACCTGAAAGCCAGCATCACATAAGGAAGAGAGTGGGAGGGATCTCACTAGGATCCCCAGACAAAGAACGAGCAAATCGTAACAATTGATCGTTAATCGTAATAATTTTAACAATAAAACTCATTACTCCTACCTGAGCAATAGTTTAACAGTTTACGGCACAGTCTTACAGTTAGATAAACAATAATATTAAACTTAACACATCCAGGCTGTAACAAGGAATCAGCGATGAAGTGAAGACCTTCAAATTGTCCTGCGAGTCCAGCTCTTTGTCTCATGTTGGACGTCACTGCAGTCTGTCTGGATCAGCTGGAGGAAAACTATAGGCAGACAAATAGACATGTCAAATAATGTTATGTAACATACTTAATATAACTCTTATGAGTGTTCAACAGCTCATTATTTATTTAATTAAAAACATCATATTATATTAAATTACTCCAATTATATATATATACTGTCATTAATGTTGTTGCAAGTCATAAATGTTTCCTACTTTATGTGGTGGAATAATATATTTTTCAGTTTGACACAGTTTAATTTAAAAATATCTTCCCTTTAAATTGTAAAACTTCAACATTATTACTGTGATAAGCACCCGCTAGCAAGGCGGCGAATTAGCCGGCGGCTAACCCCACTAGCCTCCGCGTTAGCTCACGGCGAACTGCCGCGGCTAATTCGTGTTTAACTCCCGCGGGTCCGCGGTTAAATCCCGGTTAGCTAGCGGTTAGTTAGCGGTTAGCTCGAGGCTAACTCCGCGGTTGAGTCCGCGGCGTTAAGCTAGCGGCTAGCTAGCTCCGTTAGCTCCGCTAGCTTGCTAACATACATGAGCTATGCTGGAAGGCTAGTCGTCGGCTAAATCACTGGGCGGCTAGTCGTTAGCGTCTGTTAGCAGTTTAGCTTTTCACTGACCTAATAAGATGAAGGAAACGGGTCAGGGATGTTGTGTCAGGAGTTTCAGCAAAGCAGCCAGATATAATTTGTGTTTAAAATAAAGGAAAAGGTCATAATGTCAGGTTCTGGCCCCCTACAGTACTGCAGTAATGGTTTGGGGGGTTTTAATGTTTTGGCAGATCATGTTTTCCACTGAATGCTCTTTTCCCGCCTCTCGTCCCCAGCAGCTGCGTGTGTGAACGTGTGTAAGCTGGTTGGGGTCTGGTTGTCATGGCTACCAGGGTCAACTGCTCCTGTTAGAATGTCAGTTGGAAGACGGGGAAAGAGAGAGAAAATGCTGAAAAATCGCCTCGAACAGGAAGGACTTGTGGCCAAACCGTATTTCCAATCATTGAACCGACTTAACTTTGGGCATCTTGAGGCTTTCCTGAACGTCTAGATGTGTAATTTGTAGGTAAAATGAAGAAATGTGACCTATTCAAAGCGATTCAAAGAAAGGTTACGTCTGCTTTCCTCCAGAAATTTCCCTGCCTTTTTAACATGGCAGTCTATGGAGCTGTGGGTGGGTGTTGCTGGCGCATCTTTGTGTCTGACGCCAAAACTATAAGACTTACAGCTTTAGCAGACGAATTTGAGTGAGAAGACACATTTTCCTACGTTTCTATGTATAAATTATGTCTGTCGTGTGAAATTTGTGGCCACGGGAGCAGTTTCTGTGCAGTTTTTTGACTAACTTTCTTCTCCCCTCCTCACTCTAGCTGATGATGTCATCCACTCTAGCACAAACATTCCGCGCAATACACACCCATTATAAACCCTGAAATTTGAGTAAAAACCTACACAACTCTGAGGCTTCATAGTTTAAAAACGGTAAAAGTTGTCGCTAAGTGAAGTGAATCTCTGAAGAGAAGGCAAGAGTACCTACGTTTTAAAGTTTAAATGAAGTCTCTCGGTTAAAGTATGCCAGAGCAGTTCATTGTTGAAAATGTCTGTTGAATTTTTTTTTTTTTCGGGCTTCTCCATTCATTTCAATAGGGAAATTTGTCGCAGTTTTTTCGCGACTACGTCGCGAAAAAATCTTGTTTGAAAGAACTGTATAGAAGCACACCGAGTCCGATCGAGACGCACGTTTTGATGTATTTTGTGTCTGTGTGCGACGAACGGTATTTGAGTTGAAAGGTTTCGAAAATGCGTAGGAAAAAGTTTAATAATAATAATAATAATAATAATAATAAGAAGAAAAACGTAGTGAAGAACAATAGTTTGCAGTGCTTCGCACTGCAAACTATTGACCCCCATAGCTTTGCTATGAGGGGGGTCAATAGTTTGCATTGCGTAGCACTGCATCACTAACT
Source organism: Chelon labrosus (assembly GCF_963514085.1). Taxonomy (NCBI): domain Eukaryota; kingdom Metazoa; phylum Chordata; class Actinopteri; order Mugiliformes; family Mugilidae; genus Chelon; species Chelon labrosus. The sequence goes on along the minus strand of NW_028181764.1, from coordinate 170,856 downwards.
AGACAATTCCCCTGCGGGAAATCGCGAGAGTGATGCAGTGGCCGCAGCAGTCTGCGATACCATGCTATATTGCTGTGATAGTACGATGCTACGATGCTACGATGATGCTACTATGCCAAGATGCTACAATGCTATGATGCTAAGATACTAAGATGCTATGATAGTAAGATGCTACAATGCATCATAGCATTGTAGCATCATTAATGCATCATAGCATGGTAGCATCAATAAAGCATCTTAGCATCATAGCATTGTAGCATCTTAGCATCATAGCATTCAAATAGTCATTTAAGGCCTGGTTCCTACTGACTGGATGGGTGTGAGTTTGATGTCATGCAGGGTACAACAAACCAAACAGGATGAGGAGGATGCAGTAGGCCTGGCTGAGAGAGAGAGACACTGAGAAGGGTCGTCCTTTATGCTTCGCCTTCTACAAACTGAAGGGCAGGTACAGGCAGCAGACCCCTCCCAGCTCCACCTGAAAGCCAGCATCAAATAAGGAAGAGAGTGGGAGGGATCGTCACACCCCCACCTTTAAGAGGGCTGTCCTCACTAGGATCCCCAGACAAAGAACGAGCAAATCGTAATAATTGATCGTTAATCATAATAATTTTAACAATAAAACTCATTACTCCTACCTGAGCAATAGTTTAACAGTTTACGGCACAGTCTTACAGTTAGAAAAACATCAATATTAAACTTAACACATCCAGGCTGTAACAAGGAATCAGCGATGAAGTGAAGACCTTCAAAATGTCCTGTTAGTCCAGCTCTTTGTCTCATGTTGGACGTCACTGCAGTCTGTCTGGATCAGCTGGAGGAAAACTATACGCAGACAAATAGACATGTCAAATAATGTTATGTAACATACTGAATATAACTCTTATGAGTGTTCAACAGCTCATTATTTATTTATTTAAAAACATCATATTATATTAAATTACTCCAATTATATATATATATACTGTCATTAATGTTGTTACAAGCCATAAACGTTTCCTACTTTATGTGATGGAATAATATATTTTTCAGTTTGACACAGTTTTAGTGGCTAACCCCACTAGCCTCCGCGTTAGCTCGCGGCTAACTCCCGCGGCTAACTCGCGGTTAAGTCCCGCGGGTCCGCAGTTAAATCCCGGTTAGCTCGCGGTTAAGTCCCGGTTAGCTCGTGGTTAAATCCCGGTTAGCTTGCTGTTAGCTCGAGGCTAGCTCGCGGTTAGCTCGAGGCTAACTCCGCGGTTTAGTCCGCGGCGGTTAGCTAGCTGCTAGCTCCGCTAGCTCGCTAACATACATGAGCTATGCTGGAAGGCTAGCCTAAGGCTAAAACATTGGGCGGCGAGTAGTTAACTTCTATTAACAGTTCAGCTATGTTGGGCACAAACACTTAACATATAAATAATTCTAGAAATTCACTTACCTAACAAAGTGATAGCACCAACAGAGGAGGGAGGGAGAGAGAGAGGGAAGGAGGGAGGGGGGGGGGGGGGGTCATGGAGTGTTCTGTCTCCCCATTGTAACAGTCTGAGAGTCCCTAGTGTTTTGTCAGTCTGTGTCTGTAATGCTATAGTGGGAGGGGAGGTGGGGGGGTTGGAGTGGGGGGGTCATAGTGTCAGGTTCTGGCTCCCTACTATAGTCCTGTAATGGGTTGAGGGGTCATTATGTTTTGGCAGTCTGTGTCTGTAATGCTATAGTGGGAGGGGGGTGGGGGGGTTGGAGTGGGGGGGTCATAATGTCAGGTTCTGGCCCCCTACAGTACTGCAGTAATGGTTTGGGGGGTTTTAATGTTTTGGCAGATACTGTTATCCACTGAGAACTGTTTTCCCGCCTCGGGTCTGGTTGTCATGGCTACCAGGGTCAACTGCTGCTCCTTCTCCTTCTCCCTCTCACCTCTGCCTGAGTCAGAGGGAAAGTGCAAACTAGGATTTGCCCTCCGAACAAATGCTCATAAATCAAAAACTACAAGTCCTATCGGGAAAACGAACACATCGTGAGCGTCAGCCGAGGGTTTTCTACAATTTAGTGTTGTTCCCACGCGCCTACTGCGAAAATTGTGGCCGTACTCGTTTTAGGAAAAAAGTATGCGACGTGAAAAATCGTCGAAAAATCGCTCTCGCTTTCCACATACACACACATGGGGAAAAATTCGAAAACTGGTCGGCGCACTCCTCGCTCGGAGGAGCCTGCAGCCCAAACCGTACGTCCCACACAAATAAAACCCACACCATCTGAAAGCCAACAAAAATCCCTACGTTTTTACATATTTTTTATCTCTGTACCTCAAAAACTGTGGCCACCACGTGAGATTGAACATTCTTTTTTCAGAATATCACCGAAACTCTGAAGTTAGAGTGTCGGTCAGAGTGGGCCCATAGAGCCCCATTATAAACGCTGATTTTTAATTTTTTTCCCCAAATTTCACCAAAACGTAAACTGCGACCCTGACCAAACCGTAAAAGGTATCGAAACGCCGTTTTCAGGAAGAGAAAGCTACACTTCCCGTGCCTCGTACAAACTTCCAAGCAAGTTTCTACAACAAAGCATGGCCGAGTAATCACTCGACAAAGCCAAGCTGTAAATTTTGGAATGTTGCCGCTTTTTTCGGGCTTCTCCATTCATTTCAATGGGAAATTTATCGCGGTTTTTCGCGAATAAATTCGCGAAAAAATCTTGTTTGAAAAAACTGTATAGAAGCACACCGAGTCCGATCGAGACGCACGTTTTGATGTATTTTGTGTCTGTGTGCGACGAACGGTATTTGAGTTGAAAAGTTTCGAAAAATCGGGTGTGGAAAAAGTTTAATAATAAGAAGAAAAAACGTAGTGAAGAACAATAGTTTGCAGTGCTTCGCACTGCAAACTATTGACTCCCATAGCTTTGCTATGAGGGTCAATAGTTTGCATTGCGTAGCACTGCATCACTAACTAGACAATTCCCCTGCGGGAAATCGCGAGAGTGATGCAGTGGCCGCAGCAGTCTGCGATACCATGCTATATTGCTGTGATAGTACGATGCTACGATGCTACGATGATGCTACTATGCCAAGATGCTACTACAATGCTATGATGCTAAGATACTAAGATGCTATGATACTAAGATGCTACAAAGCTAAGATACTATGTTGCTACGATGCTAAGATGTTACAATGCAATTATACTAAGATGCTATGATGCTTTAATGATCACCTGTTCATATAGTCATAATATAATCCTGGTGAAAATATTTGCGACTTACGTTGCAAATAATTTCATGTTTGACTACAAAAAGTAATGGTCAGGTCAAGACAGGTATGAAAGTATTCGCGACTTACGTCGCGAATGTCTTTACTAAGTAGCATGTCTTTACTACCATGAGCAGCAGCTATAACAAAAAGCACAACTCAAATAGTCATTTAAGGCCTGGTTCCTTCTGACTGGATGGGTGTGAGTTTGATGTCATGCAGGGTACAACAAACCAAACATGATGAGGAGGATGCAGTAGGCCTGGCTGAGAGAGAGAGACACTGAGAAGGGTCGTCCTTTATGCCCTTCTACAAACTGAAGGGCAGATACAGGCAGCAGACCCCTCCCAGCTCCACCTGAAAGCCAGCATCAAATAAGGAAGAGAGTGGGAGGGATCTCACTAGGATCCCCAGACAAAGAACGAGCAAATCGTAACAATTGATAATAATTTTAACAATAAAACTCATTACTCCTACCTGAGCAATAGTTTAAAAGTTTACGGCACAGTCTTACAGTTAGAAAAACAATAATATTAAGCTTAACACATCCAGGCTGTAACAAGGAATCAGCGATGAAGTGAAGACCTTCAAATTGTCCTGCGAGTCCAGCTCTTTGTCTCATGTTGGACGTCACTGCAGTCTGTCTGGATCAGCTGGAGGAAAACTATAGGCAGACAAACAGACATGTCAAATAATGTTATGTAACATACTTAATATAACTCTTATGAGTGTTCAACAGCTCATTATTTATTTAATTAAAAACATCATATTATATTAAATTACTCCAATTATATATATATACTGTCATTAATGTTGTTGCAAGCCATAAATGTTTCCTACTTTATGTGGTGGAATAATATATTTTTCAGTTTGACACAGTTTAATTTAAAAATATCTTCCCTTTAAATTGTAAAACTTCAACATTATTACTGTGATAAGCACCCGCTAGCAAGGCGGCGAATTAGCCGGCGGCTAACCCCACTAGCCTCCGCGTTAGCTCACGGCGAACTGCCGCGGCTAATTCGTGTTTAACTCCCGCGGGTCCGCGGTTAAATCCCGGTTAGCTAGCGGTTAGTTAGCGGTTAGCTCGAGGCTAACTCCGCGGTTGAGTCCGCGGCGTTAAGGTAGCGGCTAGCTAGCTCCGTTAGCTCCGCTAGCTTGCTAACATACATGAGCTATGCTGGAAGGCTAGTCGTCGGCTAAATCACTGGGCGGCTAGTCGTTAGCGTCTGTTAGCAGTTTAGCTATTCACTGACCTAATAAGATGAAGGAAACGGGTCAGGGATGTTGTGTCAGGAGTTTCAGCAAAGCAGCCAGATATAATTTGTGTTTAAAATAAAGGAAAAGGTCAAAAATGACTGAGAAGTTGTCATTCAGTCAATGAGAAGAGCTATAGCTAAGAGGCCCAGCAGCTGTGTGAAAGCACCAAGGGAGACATGGATGGTTTGGGGGGTTTTAATGTTTTGGCAGATCATGTTTTCCACTGAGAGCTCTTTTCCCGCCTCTCGTCCCCTGCAGCTGCGTGTGTGAACGTGTGTAAGCTGGTTGGGGTCTGGTTGTCATGGCTACCAGGGTCAACTGCTCCTGTTCGAATGTCAGTTGGAAGACGGGGAGAGAGAGAGAAAATGCTGAAATATCGCCTCGAACAGGAAGGACTTGTGGCCAAACCGTATTTCCAATCATTGAACCGACTTAACTTTGGGCATCTTGAGGCTTTCCTGAACGTCTAGATGTGTAATTTGTGGGTAAAATGAAGAAATGTGACCTATTCTAAGCGATTCAAAGAAAGGTTACGTCTGCTTTCCTCCAGAAATTTCCCTGCCTTTTTAACATGGCAGTCTATGGAGCTGTGGGTGGGTGTTGCTGGCGCATCTTTGTGTCTGACGCCAAAACTATAAGACTTACAGCTTTAGCAGACGAATTTGAGTGAGAAGACAAATTTTCCTACGTTTCTATGTATAAATTATGTCTGTCGTGTGAAATTTGTGGCCACGGGAGCAGTTTCTGTGCAGTTTTTTGACTAACTTTCTTCTCCCCTCCTCACTCTAGCTGATGATGTCATCCACTCTAGCACAAACATTCCGCGCAATACACACCCATTATAAACCCTGAAATTTGAGTAAAAACCTACACAACTCTGAGGCTTCATAGTTTAAAAACGGTAAAAGTTGTCGACAAGTGAAGTGAATCTCTGAAGGGAAGGCAAGAGTACCTACGTTTTAAAGTTTAAATGAAGTCTCTCGGTTAAAGTATGCCAGAGCAGTTCATTGTTGAAAATGTCTGTTGAATTTTTTTTTTTTTCGGGCTTCTCCATTCATTTCAATTGGGAAATTTGTCGCAGTTTTTTCGCGACTACGTCGCGAAAAAATCTTGTTTGAAAGAACTGTATAGAAGCACACCGAGTCCGATCGAGACGCACGTTTTGATGTATTTTGTGTCTGTGTGCGACGAACGGTATTTGAGTTGAAAGGTTTCGAAAATGCGTAGGAAAAAGTTTAATAATAATAATAATAATAACTAGAAAATTCCCGCGGAAATTTTTGAAGTGCCGAGTGGGCTTTTGCCGGGGTTGTGTATTGAAAAAGCACACCTCAAATAGTAATTTTTAACATGTATATTTACACACATGAGCCACTAATTCTACCATTAGCCACAATTGTTAGCAATTAGCATGTCTTTACATGCAGTCAAGCATTAGCTGCTAATGTTAGCAATTAGCATGTCTTTACGACCATGAGCAGCTAGCACGCTGGCTGCTCTTGGTAGTAAAGCATTAGCCACTAATGTTAGCAATTAGCATGTCTTTACTAAGTAGCATGTCTTTACTACCATGAGCAGCAGCTATAACAAAAAGCACAACTCAAATAGTCATTTAAGGCCTGGTTCCTTGTGAGGAAGTGCCAACTCCCTCACTGTTTACCGTTTATAATTTTAATTTATCTGATTTGCTATGTTGGATGATACGGATAGAGCATGGACATCTTAGTTAAATGTTTTCTTAAAATAACTGAAATAAAGAATAGTTAGCAAGACAGACAATGTGGTTTGTCACCTGGTTTCAGTCCTTTGTGCTTCTGGGCATGGGCATAAAGAGGAAGCACGCCTCTATAGCTACCCTTTTATGGAAAGTAAAAGGAGGCGGGTATCGTTTTGATTGGAAGATAAAATGGGTGGAAATTTTTCAATTAATTAAGTCAAATTGTTCATATTGTACCTTTCGTTGATTAGAGCTGAATGTACTGTATTTTTTTTGTTTATATTGCAGAGTTTAATATGTATTTGTTGGGACAAACAAGTCAAGGAAGTTATGGTTTTATTGTTAATCATGTCCGTCCTCCCTTCACAGATCTACTCTGATAGGCTGATTTGAACTGGAGAGAAGACCTATCAGAGTATATATAGGCTGAGAATGGTTTTTAGTTGGGTTAGTTTTTTTTTGTATGCTATGGGAAGAGCAGCACCCCATTTGTCTTTGTTAAACGACTGCCTTTGTTTGAAATATGGAGAATAAAAGTCATCCTGTTTTTCTGCACACCTCCTGGCCAGCGTGATGTGTTTGTGGTCCTGCATCTCTCTTTACAACATTCCTACTGACAGGATGGGTGTGAGTTTGATGTCATGCAGGGTACAACAAACCAAACAGGATGAGGAGGATGCAGTAGGTCTGGCTGAGAGACAGAGAGACACTGATAAGGGTCGTCCTTTATGCTTCGCCTTCTACAAACTGAAGGGCAGGTACAGGCAGCAGACCCCTCCCAGCTCCACCTGAAAGCCAGCATCAAATAAGGAAGAGAGCGGGACGGATCGTCACACCCCCACCTTTAAGAGGGCTGTCCTCACTAGGATCCCCAGACAAAGAACGAGCAAATCGTGATAATTGATCGTTAATCATAATAATTTTAACAATAAAACTCATTACTCCTGCCTGAGCAATAGTTGAACAGTTTACGGCACAGTCTTACAGTTAGAAAAACATCAATATTAAACTTAACACATCCAGGCTGTAACAAGGAATCAGCGATGAAGTGAAGACCTTCAAATTGTCCTGTGAGTCCAGCTCTTTGTCTCACGTTGGACATCACTGCAGTCTGTCTGGATCAGCTGGAGGAATACTATATGCAGACAAATAGACCTGTCAAATAATGTTATGTAACATACTTAATATAACTCTTATGAGTGTTCAACAGCTCATTATTTATTTAATTAAAAACATCATATATTAAATTACTCCAATTATATATATATACTGTCATTAATGTTGTTGCAAGCCATAAATGTTTCCTACTTTATGTGGTGGAATAATATATTTTTCAGTTTGACACAGTTTCATTTAAAAATATCTTCCCTTTAAATTGTAAAACTTCAACATTATTACTGTGATAAGCTCCCGCGAGCAACGCGGCGAATTAGCCGGCGGCTAACCCCACTAGCCTCCGCGTTAGCTCACGGCTAACTGCCGCGGCTAATTCGTGTTTAACTCCCGCGGGTCCGCGGTTAAATCCCGGTTAGCTAGCGGTTAGCTAGCGGTTAGCTCGAGGCTAACTCCGGGGTTGAGTCCGCGGCGTTAAGGTAGCGGCTAGCTAGCTCCGTTAGCTCCGCTAGCTCGCTAACATACATGCGCTATGCTGGACGGCTAGTCGTTAGCGTCTGTTAGCAGTTTAGCTATTCACTGACCTAATAAGATGAAGGAAACGGGTCAGGGATGTTGTGTCAGGTGTTTCAGCAAAGCAGCCAGATATAATTTGTGTTTAAAATAAAGGAAAAGGTCATAATGTCAGGTTCTGGCCCCCTACAGTACTGCAGTAATGGTTTAGGGGGTTTTAATGTTTTGGCAGATACTGTTTAAATAGTGGCTAGCGCTGACGCGCTAGCTGCTCTGCTTTCTCTGTCTGTCATTTTACACACGCATGTTCAAATTAAGTGCTAAGAACTACTAAAATGGCTGCCTAATGTTAGCATTAGGTTAATGCATGTCTTTAATTTTTAGTGGCAAGAAATTAGTGGCTAGCTATTCGCTAACATGCTAATGGTGCCACTAATGCTACCACCAATTTCTACCACTAAAAATTAGCATTAGCCGCTAATGGTAGCAATTAACATGACCCGCTAGCCACTAATTTTAACATTGGTTTAGTGTTAGCATGTCTTTTAAGCCACTAAAAATTAAATACATGCTAATTGCTAACATGCTAATTGCTAATATGCTATTCGCTAACATGCTAATGCTGCCACTAATGCTACCACCAATTTCTTGCCACTAAAAAGTAGCATTAGCCGCTAATGTTAGCAATTAACATGACGCGCTAGCCAATGACAGACAGACACCTGTCATTGTTCAACTTAGGTGCCAAAAGCCAAAATGGCTGCCCCACATACCAGTTACTTATGTCAGTTGGAAGTTTCCCGCCTCTTTCTGTGGAGACCCTCCTCTTCTGCTGCGTGTGAGCGTGTGTATGCCCGTTGGGGCCTTGTTGTCACGGTTACCAGTTTGAATTTCAGTTAGAAGATGGCTAGAGGGAGAAAAAATGCTGAAACGAACCTCCTCGAACAGGAAGGCCTTGTGGCCAAACCGTGTTTCCAATCATTGAACCGACTTCACTTTGGGCATCTTGAGTCTTTCCTGAACGTCTAGATATGCAGTTTTTGGGCAAAATGAAGAAATGTGAGCTATAAAGAGCGATTCAAAGAAAGGATTGCTTCTGCTTTGCTCCAGAAATTTAACATGGCAGTCTATGAAGCTGTGGATGGGAGTTGCTGGCGCATCTTTGCGTCTCACGCCAAAACTATAAGACTTTACAGCTTTAGCAGACGAATTTGAGCGAGAAGACAAATTTTCCTACGTTTCTATGTATAAATTATATCTGAGGTGTGAAATTTGTGGCCACGGGAGCAGTTTCTGTTTTATTTTTTGCCTATTTTCTTCTCTCCTCCTCACTCTACCTGCCACTCTAGCACCAACATTCCGCGCAATACACACCCATTATAAACCCTGAAATTTGAGTAAAAACCTACACAACTCTGAGGCTTCATAGTTTAAAAACGGTAAAAGTTGTCGATAAGTGAAGTGAATCGCTGAAGAGAAGGCAAGAGTACCTACGTTTTAAAATTTAAATGGAGTCTCTCGGTGAAAGTATGCCAGAGCAGTTCATTGTTGAAAATGTCTGTTGATTTTTTTTTTTTTCGGGCTTCTCCATTCATTTCAATGGGAAATTTCTCGCGGTTTTTCGCGAATAAATTCGCGAAAAACTCGTCAATCCCTTATAAAAGTAATAGCACGGGATTCGGGATCAAAACACACGTTTTGATATATCATGTGTTGGGGTCCTCTCGCCGGTTCGGGCCGCATTAATCGGCGAAAAAGGGCGGAAAATGAATAATAAGTAAAAAAAATAAAACTGCAAAGAAACACGCAGAAGATCAATAGTGGCCTCGTGCCTATGGCACGAGGCCACTCCTCCCATAGCTTGCTATGGGAGGAGTGGCCTCGTGTCATAGGCACTCGGCACTAACTAGACAATTCCCCTGCGGGAAATCGCGAGAGTGATGCAGTGGCCGCAGCAGTCTGCGATACCATGCTATATTGCTGTGATAGTACGATGCTACGATGCTACGATGATGCTACTATGCCAAGATGCTACAATGCTGAATGAATGAATTAATTTATTGATCATTGAGAGATAATCACGAGCACGAAAGGGGGGACGAGCTTGAGAGCAGGGTCGGTGGGAAGGCTCCTCTCCGGCCGGGGGGGACGTCTAATGAAACATTAAGACCAAACACATACAGAACTCAGCAGTTAAGGAGAAAACAATAGATGTAACATTTCTAGAGCCATTTTCACGCAGACAGATGTCATTGTGGCACAGAAGCTTATCTACTGTGTAAATACCTCCAGGGGGGAAGGGGTGGACCTCAGCTCCTCCAGGTCGAGCCTCCTCCAGCGCTGCTTCACCGCCATGGAACGTCTGGACTTCCTAGGCATCCTGCTGACAAAAAATAGACAGAAAAAAAAAACAAGACAAAATACTTTTCAAAGCTTAACAGGCTATCAAACCTATCAAACTAACCTAAACCCTAACCTTTACCTAAACTCTAACTACCTAATGTAAAATAATCTAATCTAAGACAAATTAATGTAATATGTTATACTTAAATTAAATCTGTGTAGATGAAGGTGTGGTGAATGTATGTGTGTGGGTGAGGTGGCGATACTGCTCTGTGATGGTTGAGGGCGATGAATCAACGATGATCACTCTCAGCTGTCGAAGCACAGGAACCCTTTAATCCTATCAAAGACAATGCAAAAAAATTGAAATGTCTTTCAAATGTTATAAGTAAATGTAAGCAACAAACTAATAACAAAGCAGACACATGTTAAACATCTGTAGTTGTCATAAAGTGTGTGTTTTCCTTATACTAAGATGCTATGATGCTAAGATAATACAATGCTAAGATGCTTTAATGATGCTACAATGCTATGATGCTAAGATGCTTTAATGATGCTACCATGCTATGATGCTTTAATGATCACCTGTTCATATAGTCATAATATAATTTCATGTTTGACTACAAAAAGTAATGGTCAGGTCAAGACAGGTATGAAGGTATTCGCGACTTACGTCGCGAATGTCTTTACTAAGTAGCATGTCTTTACTACCATGAGCAGCAGCTATAACAAAAAGCACAACTCAAATAGTCATTTAAGGCCTGGTTCCTTCTGACTGGATGGGTGTGAGTTTGATGTCATGCAGGGTACAACAAACCAAACAGGATGAGGAGGATGCAGTAGGCCTGGCTGAGAGAGAGAGACACTGAGAAGGGTTGTCCTTTACGCCCTTCTACAAACTGAAGGGCAGGTACAGGCAGCAGACCCCTCCCAGCTCCACCTGAAAGCCAGCATCAAATAAGGAAGAGAGTGGGAGGGATCTCACTAGGATCCCCAGACAAAGAACGAGCAAATCGTAACAATTGATCGTTAATCATAATAATTTTAACAATAAAACTCATTACTCCTACCTGAGCAATAGTTTAACAGTTTACGGCACAGTCTTACAGTTAGAAAAACAATAATATTAAACTTAACACATCCAGGCTGTAACAAGGAATCAGCGATGAAGTGAAGACCTTCAAAATTGTCCTGCGAGTCCAGCTCTTTGTCTCATGTTGGACGTCACTGCAGTCTGTCTGGATCAGCCGGAGGAAAACTATAGGCAGACAAATAGACATGTCAAATAATGTTATTTAACATACTTAATATAACTCTTATGAGTGTTCAACAGCTCATTATTTATTTAATTAAAAACATCATATTATATTAAATTACTCCAATTATATATATACTGTCATTAATGTTGTTGCAAGCCATAAATGTTTCCTACTTTATGTGGTGGAATAATATATTTTTCAGTTTGACACAGTTTAATTTAAAAATATCTTCCCTTTAAATTGTAAAACTTCAACATTATTACTGTGATAAGCACCCGCTAGCAAGGCGGCGAATTAGCCGGCGGCTAACCCCACTAGCCCCCGCGTTAGCTCAAGGCTAACTGCCGCGGCTAATTCGTGTTTAACTCCCGCGGGTCCGCGGTTAAATCCCGGTTAGCTAGCGGTTAGCTAGCGGTTAGCTCGAGGCTAACTCCGCGGTTGAGTCCGCGGCGTTAAGGTAGCGGCTAGCTAGCTCCGTTAGCTCCGCTAGCTTGCTAACATACATGCGCTATGCTGGAAGGCTAGTCGTCGGCTAAATCACTGGGCGGCTAGTCGTTAGCGTCTGTTAGCAGTTAAGCTATTCACTGACCTAATGAGATGAAGGAAACGGGTCAGGGATGTTGTGTCAGGAGTTTCAGCAAAGCAGCCAGATATAATTTGTGTTTAAAATAAAGGAAAAGGTCATAATGTCAGGTTTTGGCCCCCTACAGTACTGCAGTAATGGTTTGGGGGGTTTTAATGTTTTGGCAGATCATGTTTTCCACTGAGAGCTCTATTCCCGCCTCTTGTCCCCTCCTGCTGCGTGTGTGAACGTGTGTAAGCTGGTTGGGGTCTGGTTGTCATGGCTACCAGGGTCAACTGCTCCTGTTTGAATGTCAGTTGGAAGACGGGGAGAGAGAGAGAAAATGCTGAAAAAACGCCTCGAACAGGAAGGACTTGTGGTCAAACCGTATTTCCAATCATTGAACCGACTTAACTTTGGGCATCTTGAGGCTTTCCTGAACGTCTACATATGCAATTTGTGGGTAAAATGAAGAAATGTGACCTATTTAAAGCGATTCAAAGAAAGGTTACGTCTGCTTTCCTCCAGAAATTTCCCTGCCTTTTTAACATGGCAGCCTATGGAGCTGTGGATGGGTGTTGCTGGCGCATCTTTGTGTCTGACGCCAAAACTATAAGACTTTACAGCTTTAGCAGACGAATTTGAGCGAGAAGACAAATTTTCCTACGTTTCTATGTATAAATTATATCTGAGGTGTGCAATTTGTGGCCACGGGAGCAGTTTCTGTTTTATTTTTTGCCTAATTTTCTTCTCTCCTCCTCACTCTAGCTGATGATGTCATCCACTCTGGCACAAACATTCCGCGCAATACACACCCTGAAATTTGAGTAAAAACCTACACAACTCTGAGGCTTCATAGTTTAAAAACGGTAAAAGGAGTCGATAAGTGAAGTGAATCGCTGAAGAGAAGGCAAGAGTACCTACGTCTTAAAATTTAAATGGAGTCTCTCGGTGAAAGTATGCCAGAGCAGTTGATTGTTGAAAATGTCTGTTGATTTTTTTTTTTTTTCGGGCTTCTCCATTCATTTCAATGGGAAATTTTCTGCGGTTTTTCGCGAATAAATTCGCGAAAAACTCGTCAATCCCTTATAAAAGTAATAGCACGGGATTCGGGATCAAAACACACGTTTTGATATATCATGTGTTGGGGTCCTCTCGCCGGTTCGGGCCGCATTAATCGGCGAAAAAGGGCGGAAAATGAATAATAAGTAAAAATAAAACTGCAAAGAAACACGCAGAAGATCAATAGTGGCCTCGTGCCTATGGCACGAGGCCACTCCTCCCATAGCTTGCTATGGGAGGAGTGGCCTCGTGTCATAGGCACTCGGCACTAATAAGTAAAAAAAATAAAACTGCAAAGAAACACGCAGAAGATCAATAGTGGCCTCGTGCCTATGGCACGAGGCCACTCCTCCCATAGCTTGCTATGGGAGGAGTGGCCTCGTGTCATAGGCACTCGGCACTAACTAGAAAATTCCCGCAGGAAATTTTGAGAGTGCCGAGTGGGCTGTTGCCGGGGTTCTGTATTGAAAAAGCACACCTCAAATAGTAATTTTTAACATGTATATTTACACACATGAGCCACTAATTCTAGCATTAGCCGCTAATGTTAGCAATTAGCATGTATTTACTACCATGAGCGGCTAGCACGCTAGCTACTCATGGCAGTAAAGCATTAACCACAAATGTTAGCAATTAGCATGTCTTTACTACCATGAGCAGCTAGCATGCTGGCTGCTCTTGGTAGTAAAGCATTAGCCACTAATGTTAGCAATTAGCATGTCTTTACTACCATGAGAAGGGTCGTCCTTTATGCCCTTCTACAAACTGAAGGGCAGGTACAGGCAGCAGACCCCTCCCAGCTCCACCTGAAAGCCAGCATCAAATAAGGAAGAGAGTGGGAGGGATCGTCACACCCCCACCTTTAAGAGGGCTGTCCTCACTAGGATCCCCAGACAAAGAACGAGCAAATCGTAATAATTGATCGTTAATCATAATAATTTTAACAATAAAACTCATTACTCCTACCTGAGCAATAGTTTAACAGTTTACGGCACAGTCTTACAGTTAGAAAAACGTCAATATTAAACTTAACACATCCAGGCTGTAACAAGGAATCAGCGATGAAGTGAAGACCTTCAAACTGTCCTGTTAGTCCAGCTCTTTGTCTCATGATGGACGTCACCGCAGTCTGTCTGGATCAGCTGGAGGAAAACTATACGCAGACAAATAGACATGTCAAATAATGTTATGTAACATACTGAATATAACTCTTATGAGTTTTCAAAAGCTCATTATTTATTTAATTAAAAATATCATATAATATTAAATTACTCCAATTATTTATATATACTGTCATTAATGTTGTTACAAGCCATAAACGTTTCCTACTTTATGTGGTGGAATAATATATTTTTCAGTTTGACACAGTTTTAGTGGCTAACCCCACTAGCCTCCGCGTTAGCTCGCGGCTAACTCCCGCGGCTAACTCGCGGTTAAGTCCCGCGGGTCCGCGGTTAAATCCCGGTTAGCTCGCGGTTAAGTCCCGGTTAGCTCGCGGTTAAATCCCGGTTAGCTTGCGGTTAGCTCGAGGCTAGCTCGCGGTTAGCTCGAGGCTAACTCCGCGGTTTAGTCCGCGGCGGTCAGCTAGCTGCTAGCTCCGCTAGCTCGCTAACATACATGAGCTATGCTGGAAGGCTAGCCTAAGGCTAAAACATTGGGCGGCTAGTAGTTAACTTCTATTAACAGTTCAGCTATGTTGGGCACAAACACTTAACATATAAATAATTCTAGAAACTCACTTACCTAATAAAGTGATAGCACCAACAGAGGAGGGAGGGAGAGAGAGAGGGAAGGAGGGAGAGGGAGAGAGAGAGCGAGGGGGGGGGGGGGGGGTCATGGAGTGTTCTGTCTCCCCATTGTAACAGTCTGAGAGTCCCTAATGTTTTGTCAGTCTGTGTCTGTAATGCTATAGTGGGAGGGGAGGTGGGGGGGGGTTGGAGTGGGGGGGTCATAGTGTCAGGTTCTGGCTCCCTACTATAGTCCTGTAATGGGTTTAGGGGGTCATAATGTTTTGGCAGTCTATTACTGTAATGCTTAAATGGAGTGGAGGGAGGGGGGTCATAGTGTCAGATTCTGGCTCCCAACTATAGTCCTGTAATGGGTTAAGTGGTCATAATGTTTTGGCAGTCTGTGTCTGTAATGCTATAGTGGGAGGGGAGGTGGGGGGGTTGGAGTGGGGGGGTCATAGTGTCAGGTTCTGGCTCCCTACTATAGTCCTGTAATGGGTTTAGGGGGTCATAATGTTTTGGCAGTCTGTGTCTGTAATGCTTAAATGGAGTGGGGGGGGGGGGGGGGGGGGGGGGGGGTCATAGTGTCAGATTCTGGCTCCCTACTATAGTCCTGTAATGGGTTGAGGGGTCATAATGTTTTGGCAGTCTGTGTCTGTAATGCTATAGTGGGAGGGGGGGTGGGGGGGGGGTGGAGTGGGGGGGTCATAATGTCAGGTTCTGGCCCCCTACAGTACTGCAGTAATGGTTTGAGGGGGTTTTAATGTTTTGGCAGATCCTGTTATCCACTGAGAACTCTTTTCCCGCCACTCGGGTCTGGTTGTCATGGCTACCAGGGTCAACTGCTGCTCCTTCTCCTTTTCCCTCTCACCTCTGCCTGAGTCAGAGGGAAAGTGCAGACTAGGATTTGCCCTCCGAACAAATGCTTGTATCTCAAAAACTACAAGTGCTATCGAGAAAACAAACACATCGTGAGCGTCAGCCAAGGGTTTTCTACAATTAAGTGTGGTTGCCACGCGCGTACTGCCAAAATTGTGGCCGTAGTCGTTTTGGAAAGAAAGTATGCGACACGAAAAATCGTCGAGAAATCCCTCTCGATTTCCACATACACACACATGGGGAAAAATTCGAAAAGCTGTCGCCGCACTCCTCGCTCAGAGGAGCCTCCAGTCCAAACCGTACGTCCCACACATATTAAACCAACACCATCTTAAAGCCAACAAAAATCCCTACGTTTTTATGTATTTTTTATCTCTGTACCTCAAAAACTGTGGCCACCACGTGAGATTGAACCTTTTTTTTTCAGAATATCACCGAAACTCTGAAGCTAGAGTGACAGTTAGAGTGGGCCATAGAGCCCCATTATAAACGCTGATTTTTAATCTTTTTCCCCAAATTTCACCAAAACGTAAACTGCGACCCTGACCAAACCGTAAAAGGTATCGAAACGCCGTTTTCAGGAAGAGAAAGCTACACTTCCCGTGCCTCGTACAAACTTCCAAGCATTTTTCTACTACAAAGCATGGCCGAGTAATCGCTCGACAAAGCCAAGCTGGAAATTTTGGAATGTTGCCGCTTTTTTCGGGCTTCTCCATTCATTTCAATGGGAAATTTCTCGCGGTTTTTCGCGAATAAATTCGCGAAAAACTCACGAATCCCTTATAAAAGTAATAGCACGGGATTCGGGATCAAAACACACGTTTTGATATATCATGTGTTGGGGTCCTCTCGCTGGTTCGGGCCGCATTCTTCGGCGAAAAAGGGCGGAAAATGAATAATAACTAGAAAATTCCCGCAGGAAATTTTGAGAGTGCCGAGTGGGCTGTTGCCGGGGTTCTGTATTGAAAAAGCACACCTCAAATAGTATTTTTTAACATGTATATTTACACACATGAGCCACTAATTCTAGCATTAGCCACAAATGTTAGCACGCTAGCTACTCATGGCAGTAAAGCATTAACCACAAACGTTAGCAATTAGCATGATGAGCTAGCCACTAATTTTAGCATTGGCTTAGTGTGGTATAGCTTCACAATACCCTCAAATAGTAATTTTTAACATGTATATTTACACACATGAGTCACTAATTCTAGCATAAGCTGCTAATGTTAGCAATTAGCATGATGCGCTAGCCACTAATTTTAGCATTGGCTTAGTGTGGTATAGCTTCACAATACCCTCAAATAGTAATTTTTAACATGTATATTTACACACATGAACCACTAATTCTAGCATAAGCTGCTAATGTTAGCAATTAGCATGATGCGCTAGCCACTAATTTTAGCATTGGCTTAGTGTGGTATAGCTTCACAATACCCTCAAATAGTAATTTTTAACATGTATATTTACACACATGAGCCACTAATTCTAGCATTAGCCATAAATGTTAGCAATTAGCATGTCTTTACTACCACGAGCGGCTCGCACGCTAGCTACTCATGGCAGTAAAGCATTAACCACAAATGTTAGCAATTAGCATGTCTTTACTACCACGAGCGGCTGGCACGCTAGCTACTCATGGCAGTAAAGCATTAACCACAAATGTTAGCAATTAGCATGATTCGCTAGCCACTAATTTTAGCATTGGCTTCGTGTGGTATAGCTTCACAATACCCTCAAATAGTAATTTTTAACATGTATATTTACACACATGAGCCACTAATTCTAGCATTAGCCACAAATGTTAGCAAATAGCATGTCTTCACATGCAGTCAAGCATTAGCCGCAAATGTTAGCAATTAGCATGTCTTTACTACCACGAGCGGCTAGCACGCTAGCTACTCATGGCAGTAAAGCGTTAACCACAAATGTTAGCAATTAGCATGTCTTTACTACCATGAGCAGCTAGCACGCTGGCTGCTCTTGGTAGTAAAGCATTAGCCACTAATGTTAGCAATTAGCATGTCTTTACTCCCATGAGCAGCAGCTATAACAAAAAGCACAACTCAAATAGTCATTTAAGGCCTGGTTCCTTCTGACTGGATGGGTGTGAGTTTGATGTCATGCAGGGTACAACAAACCAAACAGGATGAGGAGGATGCAGTAGGCCTGGCTGAGAGAGCGAGACACTGAGAAGGGTCGTCCTTTATGCCCTTCTACAAACTGAAGGGCAGGTACAGGCAGCAGAGCCCTCCCAGCTCCACCTGAAAGCCAGCATCAAATAAGGAAGAGAGTGGGAGGGATCGTCACACCCCCACCTTTAAGAGGGGCATCCTCACTAGGATCCCCAGACAAAGAACGAGCAAATTGTAACAATTGATCGTTAATCATAATAATTTCAACAATAAAACTCATTACTCCTACCTGAGCAATAGTTTAACAGTTTACGGCACAGTCTTACAGGTAGAAAAACATCAATATTAAACTTAACACATCCAGGCTGTAACAAGGAATCAGCGATGAAGTGAAGACCTTCAAATTGTCCTGTTAGTCCAGCTCTTTGTCTCATGTTGGACGTCACTGCAGTCTGTCTGGATCAGCTGGAGGAAAACTATATGCAGACAAATAGACATGTTATGTAACATACTGAATATAACTCTTATGAGTGTTCAACAGCTCATTATTTATTTCATTAAAAAGATCATATTATATTAAATTACTCCAATTATATATATATACTATCATTAATGTTGTTACAAGCCATAAACGTTTCGTACTTTATGTGATGGAATAATATATTTTTCAGTTTGACACAGTTTTAGTGGCTAACCCCACTAGCCTCCACGTTAGCTCGCGGCAAACTCCCGCGGGTCTGCGGTTAAATCCCGGTTAGCTCGCGGTTAAGTCCCGGTTAGCTTGCGGTTAAATCCCGGTTAGCTTGCCGTTAGCTCGAGGCTAGCTCGCGGTTAGCTCGAGGCTAACTCCGCGGTTTAGTCTCCCCATTGTAACAGTCTGAGAGTCCCTAATGTTTTGTCAGTCTGTGTCTGTAATGCTATAGTGGGAGGGGAGGTGGGGGGGTTGGAGTGGGGGGGTCATAGTGTCAGGTTCTGGCTCCCTACTATAGTCCTGTAATGGGTTTAGGGGGTCATAATGTTTTGGCAGTCTATTACTGTAATGCTTAAATGGAGTGGAGGGGGGTCATAGTGTCAGATTCTGCAGCCCAACTATAGTCCTGTAATGGCTTAAGTGGTCATAATGTTTTGGCAGTCTGTGTCTGTAATGCTATAGTGGGAGGGGGGGTGGGGGGGGTTGGAGTGGGGGGGTCATAATGTCAGGTTCTGGCCCCCTACAGTACTGCAGTAATGGTTTGAGGGGGTTTTAATGTTTTGGCAGATCATGTTTTCCAGCAGCTGCGTGTGTGAACGTGTGTAAGCTGGTTGGGGTCTGGTTGTCATGGCTACCAGGGTCAACTGCTCCTGTCAGAATGTCAGTTGGAAGACGGGGAGAGAGAGAGAAAATGCTGAAAAAACGCCTCGAACAGGAAGGACTTGTGGCCAAACCGTATTTCCAATCATTGAACCGACTTAACTTTGGGCATCTTGAGGCTTTCCTGAACGTCTACATGTGCAATTTGTGGGTAAAATGAAGAAATGTGACCTATTTAAAGCGATTCAAAAAAGGTTACTTCTGCTTTCCTCCAGAAATTTCCCTGCCTTTTTAACATGGCAGTCTATGGAGCTGTGGATGGGTGTTGCTGGCGCATCTTTGTGTCTGACGCCAAAACTATAAGACTTACAGCTTTAGCAGACGGATATGAGTGAGAAGACAAATTTTCCTACGTTTCTATGTATAAATTATGTCTGTCGTGTGAAATTTGTGGCCATGGGAGCAGTTTCTGTACAGTTTTTTGACTAATTTTCTTCTCTCCTCCTCACTCTAGCTGATGATGTCATCCACTCTAGCACAAACATTCCGCGCAATACACACCCATTATAAACCCTGAAATTTGAGTAAAAACCTACACAACTCTGAGGCTTCATAGTTTAAAAACGGTAAAAGTTGTCGATAAGTGAAGTGAATCTCTGAAGAGAAGGCAAGAGTACCTACGTTTTAAAGTTCAAATGAAGTCTCTCGGTTAAAGTATGCCAGAGCAGTTCATTGTTGAAAATGTCTGTTGATTTATTTATTTTTTCGGGCTTCTCCATTCATTTCAATGGGAAATTTATCGCGGTTTTTCGCGAATAAATTCGCGAAAAACTCACGAATCCCTTATAAAAGTAATAGCACGGGATTCGGGATCAAAACACACGTTTTGATATATCATGTGTTGGGGTCCTCTCGCCGGTTCGGGCCGCATTAATCGGCGAAAAAGGGCGGAAAATGAATAATAAGTAAAAATAAAACTGCAAAGAAACACGCAGAAGATCAATAGTGGCCTCGTGCCTATGGCACGAGGCCACTCCTCCCATAGCTTGCTATGGGAGGAGTGGCCTCGTGTCATAGGCACTCGGCACTAATAAAACTGCAAAGAAACACGCAGAAGATTAATAGTGCCTCGTGCCTATGGCACTACTACACTGCTCCCAGAGCTTGCTAGCTCTGGGAGCAGTGCCTCGGGTCATAGGCACTCGGCACTAACTAGAAAATTCCCGCGGAAATTTTTGAAGTGCCGAGTGGGCTGTTGCCGGGGTTCTGTATTGAAAAAGCACACCTCAAATAGCCACAAATGTTAGCAATTAGCATGTCTTTACATGCAGTCAAGCATTAGCCGCTAATGTTAGCAATTAGCATGTCTTTACTACCATGAGCAGCTGGCACGCTGGATGCTCTTGGTAGTAAAGCATTAGCCACTAATGTTAGCAATTAGCATGTCTTTACTAAGTAGCATGTCTTTACTACCATGAGCAGCAGCTATAACAAAAAGCACAACTCAAATAGTCATTTAAGGCCTGGTTCCTACTGACTGGATGGGTGTGAGTTTGATGTCACGCAGGGTACAACAAACCAAACAGGATGAGGAGGATTCAGTAGGCCTGGCTGAGAGAGAGAGACACTGAGAAGGGTCGTCCTTTATGCTTCGCCTTCTACAAACTGAAGGGCAGGTACAGGCAGCAGACCCCTCCCAGCTCCACCTGAAAGCCAGCATCAAATAAGGAAGAGAGTGGGACGGATCGTCACACCCCCACCAGGATTATATTATGACTATATGAACAGGTGAATTATTATGATTAACGATCAATTATTACAATTTGCTCGTTAATCATAATAATTTCAACAATAAAACTCATTACTCCTACCTGAGCAATAGTTGAACAGTTTACGGCACAGTCTTACAGTTAGAAAAACAATAATATTAAACTTAACACATCCAGGCTGTAACAAGGAATCAGCGATGAAGTGAAGACCTTCAAATTGTCCTGCGAGTCCAGCTCTTTGTCTCATGTTGGACGTCACTGCAGTCTGTCTGGATCAGCTGGAGGAAAACTATAGGCAGACAAATAGACATGTCAAATAATGTTATGTAACATACTTAATATAACTCTTATGAGTGTTCAACAGCTCATTATTTATTTAATTAAAAACATCATATTATATTAAATTACTCCAATTATATATATACTGTCATTAATGTTGTTGCAAGCCATAAATGTTTCCTACTTTATGTGGTGGAATAATATATTTTTCAGTTTGACACAGTTTCATTTAAAAATATCTTCCCTTTAAATTGTAAAACTTCAACATTATTACTGTGATAAGCCCCCGGCTTGCAACGCGGCGAATTAGCCGGCGGCTAACCCCACTAGCCTCCGCGTTAGCTCACGGCTAACTGCCGCGGCTAATTCGTGTTTAACTCCCGCGGGTCCGCGGTTAAATCCCGGTTAGCTAGCGGTTAGCTAGCGGTTAGCTCGAGGCTAACTCCGCGGTTGAGTCCGCGGCGTTAAGGTAGCGGCTAGCTAGCTCCGTTAGCTCCGCTAGCTTGCTAACATACATGAGCTATGCTGGAAGGCTAGTCGTCGGCTAAATCACTGGGCGGCTAGTCGTTAGCGTCTGTTAGCAGTTAAGCTATTCACTGACCTAATAAGATGAAGGAAACGGGTCAGGGATGTTGTGTCAGGAGTTTCAGCAAAGCAGCCAGATATAATTTGTGTTTAAAATAAAGGAAAAGGTCAAACATGACTGAGAAATTGTCAGTCAGTCAATGAGAAGAGCTATAGCTAAGAGGCCCAGCAGCTGTGTGAAAGCACCAAGGGAGACAGGGGTGGTTTGGGGGGTTTTAATGTTTTGGCAGATCATGTTTTCCACTGAGAGCTCTTTTCCCGCCTCTCGTCCCCTCCTGCTGCGTGTGTAAGCTGGTTGGGGTCTGGTTGTCATGGCTACCAGGGTCAACTGACGCTGAAGTCTCCTTCTCTCTCTCACCTCTGCCTGAGTCAGAGGGAAAGTGCAAACTAGGATTTGCCCTCCGAACAAATGCTCATAAATCAAAAACTACAAGTCCTATCGGGAAAACGAACACATCGTGAGCGTCAGCCGAGGGTTTTCTACAATTTAGTGTTGTTCCCACGCGCCTACTGCGAAAATTGTGGCCGTAGTCGTTTTAGAAAAAAAGTATGCGACGTGAAAAATCGTCGAAAAATCGCTCTCGCTTTCCACATACACACACATGGGGAAAAATTCGAAAACTGGTCGGCGCACTCCTCGCTCGGAGGAGCCTGCAGCCCAAACCGTACGTCTCACACAAATAAAACCCACACCATCTGAAAGCCAACAAAAATCCCTACGTTTTTACGTATGTTTTATCTCTGTACCTCAAAATCTGTGGCCACCACGTGAGATTGAACCTTTTTTTTTCAGAATATCACCGAATCTCTGAAGTTAGAGTGTCGGTCAGAGTGGGCCCATAGTGCCCCATTATAAACGCTGATTTTTTATTTTTTTCCCCAAATTTCACCAAAACGTAAACTGCGACCCTGACCAAACCGTAAAAGGTATCGAAACGCCGTTTTCAGGAAGAGAAAGATACACTTCCCGTGCCTCGTACAAACTTCCAAGCAAGTTTCTACTACAAAGCATGGCCGAGTAATCACTCGACAAAGCCAAGCTGTAAATTTTGGAATGTTGCCGCTTTTTTCGGGCTTCTCCATTCATTTCAATGGGAAATTTATCGCGTTTTTTTCGCGACTACGTCGCGACTAAATCTTGTTTGAAAGAACTGTATAGAAGCACACCGAGTCCGATCGAGACGCACGTTTTCATGTATTTTGTGTCTGTGTGCGACGAACGGTATTTGAGTTGAAAAGTTTCGAAAAATCGGGTGTGGAAAAAGTTTAATAATAAGAAGAAAAAACGTAGTGAAGAACAATAGTTTGCAGTGCTTCGCACTGCAAACTATTGACTCCCATAGCTTTGCTATGAGGGTCAATAGTTTGCATTGCGTAGCACTGCATCACTAATAAGAAGAAGAAAAACGTAGTGAAGAACAATAGTTTGCAGTGCTTCGCACTGCAAACTATTGACCCCCATAGCTTTGCTATGAGGGGGGTCAATAGTTTGCATTGCGTAGCACTGCATCACTAACTAGACAATTCCCCTGCGGGAAATCGCGAGAGTGATGCAGTGGCCGCAGCAGTCTGCGATACCATGCTATATTGCTGTGATAGTACGATGCTACGATGATGCTACTATGCCAAGATGCTACTACAATGCTATGATGCTAAGATACTAAGATGCTATGATACTAAGATGCTACAAAGCTAAGATACTATGTTGCTACGATGCTAAGATGTTACAATGCAATTATACTAAGATGCTATGATGCTTTAATGATCACCTATTCATATAGTCATAATATAATCCTGGTGAAAATATTTGCGACTTACGTTGCAAATAATTTCATGTTTGACTACAAAAAGTAATGGTCAGGTCAAGACAGGTATGAAAGTATTCGTATACTTAAGTCGCGAATGTCTTTACTAAGTAGCATGTCTTTACTACCATGAGCAGCAGCTATAACAAAAAGCACAACTCAAATAGTCATTTAAGGCCTGGTTCCTTCTGACTGGATGGGTGTGAGTTTGATGTCATGCAGGGTACAACAAACCAAACAGGATGAGGAGGATGCAGTAGGCCTGGCTGAGAGAGAGAGACACTGAGAAGGGTCGTCCTTTACGCCCTTCTACAAACTGAAGGGCAGGTACAGGCAGCAGACCCCTCCCAGCTCCACCTGAAAGCCAGCATCAAATAAGGAAGAGAGTGGGAGGGATCTCACTAGGATCCCCAGACAAAGAACGAGCAAATCGTAACAATTGATCGTTAATCATAATAATTTTAACAATAAAACTCATTACTCCTACCTGAGCAATAGTTTAACAGTTTACGGCACAGTCTTACAGTTAGATAAACAATAATATTAAACTTAACACATCCAGGCTGTAACAAGGAATCAGCGATGAAGTGAAGACCTTCAAATTGTCCTGCGAGTCCAGCTCTTTGTCTCATGTTGGACGTCACTGCAGTCTGTCTGGATCAGCTGGAGGAAAACTATAGGCAGACAAACAGACATGTCAAATAATGTTATGTAACATACTTAATATAACTCTTATGAGTGTTCAACAGCTCATTATTTATTTAATTAAAAACATCATATTATATTAAATTACTCCAATTATATATATACTGTCATTAATGTTGTTGCAAGCCATAAATGTTTCCTACTTTATGTGGTGGAATAATATATTTTTCAGTTTGACACAGTTTAATTTAAAAATATCTTCCCTTTAAATTGTAAAACTTCAACATTATTACTGTGATAAGCACCCGCTAGCAAGGCGGCGAATTAGCCGGCGGCTAACCCCACTAGCCTCCGCGTTAGCTCACGGCGAACTGCCGCGGCTAATTCGTGTTTAACTCCCGCGGGTCCGCGGTTAAATCCCGGTTAGCTAGCGGTTAGTTAGCGGTTAGCTCGAGGCTAACTCCGCGGTTGAGTCCGCGGCGTTAAGCTAGCGGCTAGCTAGCTCCGTTAGCTCCGCTAGCTTGCTAACATACATGAGCTATGCTGGAAGGCCAGTCGTCGGCTAAATCACTGGGCGGCTAGTCGTTAGCGTCTGTTAGCAGTTTAGCTATTCACTGACCTAATAAGATGAAGGAAACGGGTCAGGGATGTTGTGTCAGGAGTTTCAGCAAAGCAGCCAGATATAATTTGTGTTTAAAATAAAGAAAAAGGTCATAATGTCAGGTTCTGGCCCCCTACAGTACTGCAGTAATGGTTTGGGGGGTTTTAATGTTTTGGCAGATCATGTTTTCCACTGAGAGCTCTTTTCCCGCCTCTCGTCCCCAGCAGCTGCGTGTGTGAACGTGTGTAAGCTGGTGGGGGTCTGGTTGTCATGGCTACCAGGGTCAACTGCTCCTGTTAGAATGTCAGTTGGAAGACGGGGAAAGAGAGAGAAAATGCTGAAAAATCGCCTCGAACAGGAAGGACTTGTGGCCAAACCGTATTTCCAATCATTGAACCGACTTAACTTTGGGCATCTTGAGGCTTTCCTGAACGTCTAGATGTGTAATTTGTAGGTAAAATGAAGAAATGTGACCTATTCAAAGCGATTCAAAGAAAGGTTACGTCTGCTTTCCTCCAGAAATTTCCCTGCCTTTTTAACATGGCAGTCTATGGAGCTGTGGGTGGGTGTTGCTGGCGCATCTTTGTGTCTGACGCCAAAACTATAAGACTTACAGCTTTAGCAGACGAATTTGAGTGAGAAGACACATTTTCCTACGTTTCTATGTATAAATTATGTCTGTCGTGTGAAATTTGTGGCCACGGGAGCAGTTTCGGTGCAGTTTTTTGACTAACTTTCTTCTCCCCTCCTCACTCTAGCTGATGATGTCATCCACTCTAGCACAAACATTCCGCGCAATACACACCCATTATAAACCCTGAAATTTGAGTAAAAACCTACACAACTCTGAGGCTTCATAGTTTAAAAACGGTAAAAGTTGTCGCTAAGTGAAGTGAATCTCTGAAGAGAAGGCAAGAGTACCTACGTTTTAAAGTTTAAATGAAGTCTCTCGGTTAAAGTATGCCAGAGCAGTTCATTGTTGAAAATGTCTGTTGAATTTTTTTTTTTTTCGGGCTTCTCCATTCATTTCAATAGGGAAATTTGTCGCAGTTTTTTCGCGACTACGTCGCGAAAAAATCTTGTTTGAAAGAACTGTATAGAGGCACACCGAGTCCGATCGAGACGCACGTTTTGATGTATTTTGTGTCTGTGTGCGGCGAACGGTATTTGAGTTGAAAGGTTTCGAAAATGCGTAGGAAAAAGTTTAATAATAACTAGACAATTCCCCTGCGGGAAATCGCGAGAGTGATGCAGTGGCCGCAGCAGTCTGCGATACCAT
The DNA here is from genome assembly GCF_963514085.1 of Chelon labrosus. Classification (NCBI taxonomy): domain Eukaryota; kingdom Metazoa; phylum Chordata; class Actinopteri; order Mugiliformes; family Mugilidae; genus Chelon; species Chelon labrosus. The sequence continues at coordinate 144,815 of NW_028181764.1, read as the reverse complement.
GCTATATTGCTGCGACAGTACGATGCTACGATGCTATGATGATGCTACTATGCCAAGATGCTACTACAATGCTATGATGCTAAGATACTAAGATGCTATGATACTAAGATGCTACAAAGCTAAGATACTATGTTGCTACGATGCTAAGATGCTACAATGCAATTATACTAAGATGCTATGATGCTTTAATGTAGGGCTGCAGCTATCGATTCTAGGGCTGAAACGATTCGTCGAGTTACTCGATTAACTCGATTACAAAAAAATGCTCGAGGCAAAAACTCTGCCTCGAAGCCTCGTTAAATTCCTATGACGCGCACTATACGCGCAGGGATCTGAGTTTTCCACACGGACCGTTGTTTTGGAAGCACGGAAGCATTTATGCGAGGCACACCACTACGTCTGGTTTTTGAGCTCGTTTCTGTCCCTTTTTTTATTAAATACCGGTCCATTTTGTGTTTTACGCTAGCGGAGCTTTCGTCGCCTGCCTGCAAACGTGCGCTGCGGTCAAGTTTTGTAAACAATGCCACATGGCCGCTTTCATTCGCGCTTTCCGTGATTCAGCTGCGTGAAATGTATTATAACTTATGAATGTAATGATCACAAACTTTAGACATTTTCTGCCGTTTATGGGCATCTTTACTCTCCGCCATCGTGCCAAATAAATTCAAAATATATCACGCGCTACTGGTGTGCCTCGCATAAATGCTTCCGTGCTTCCAAAACAACGGTCCGTGTGGAAAACTCAGATCCCTGCGCGTATAGTGCGCGTCATAGGAATTTAACGAGGCTTCGAGGCAGAGTTTTTGCCTCGAGCATTTTTTTGTAATCGAGTTAATCGAGTAACTCGACGAATCGTTTCAGCCCTAGAATCGATAGCTGCAGCCCTACTTTAATGATCACCTGTTCATATAGTCATAATATAATCCTGGTGAAAATATTTGCGACTTACGTTGCAAATAATTTCATGTTTGACTACAAAAAGTAATGGTCAGGTCAAGACAGGTATGAAAGTATTCGCGACTTACGTTGCGAATGTCTTTACTAAGTAGCATGTCTTTACTACCATGAGCAGCAGCTATAACAAAAAGCACAACTCAAATAGTCATTTAAGGCCTGGTTCCTTCTGACTGGATGGGTGTGAGTTTGATGTCATGCAGGGTACAACAAACCAAACAGGATGAGGAGGATGCAGTAGGCCTGGCTGAGAGAGCGAGACACTGAGAAGGGTCGTCCTTTATGCTTCGCCTTCTACAAACTGAAGGGCAGGTACAGGCAGCAGACCCCTCCCAGCTCCACCTGAAAGCCAGCATCAAATAAGGAAGAGAGTGGGAGGGATCGTCACACCCCCACCTTTAAGAGGGCTGTCCTCACTAGGATCCCCAGACAAAGAACGAGCAAATCGTAATAATTGATCGTTAATCATAATAATTTTAACAATAAAACTCATTACTCCTACCTGAGCAATAGTTTAACAGTTTACGGCACAGTCTTACAGTTAGAAAAACGTCAATATTAAACTTAACACATCCAGGCTGTAACAAGGAATCAGCGATGAAGTGAAGACCTTCAAACTGTCCTGTTAGTCCAGCTCTTTGTCTCATGTTGGACATCACTGCAGTCTGTCTGGATCAGCTGGAGGAAAACTATACGCAGACAAATAGACATGTCAAATAATGTTATGTAACATACTGAATATAACTCTTATGAGTGTTCAACAGCTCATTATTTAATTAAAAATATCATATTATATTAAATTACTCCAATTATTTATATATACTGTCATTAATGTTGTTACAAGCCATAAACGTTTCCTACTTTATGTGGTGGAATAATATATTTTTCAGTTTGACACAGTTTTAGTGGCTAACCCCACTAGCCTCCGCGTTAGCTCGCGGCTAACTCCCGCGGGTCCGCGGTTAAATCCCGGTTAGCTCGCGGTTAAGTCCCGGTTAGCTCGCGGTTAAATCCCGGTTAGCTTGCGGTTAGCTCGAGGCTAGCTCGCGGTTAGCTCGAGGCTAACTCCGCGGTTTAGTCCGCGGCGGTTAGCTAGCTGCTAGCTCCGCTAGCTCGCTAACATACATGAGCTATGCTGGAAGGCTAGCCTAAGGCTAAAACATTGGGCAGCTAGTAGTTAACTTCTATTAACAGTTCAGCTATGTTGGGCACAAACACTTAACATATAAATAATTCTAGAAACTCACTTACCTAATAAAGTGATAGCACCAACAGAGGAGGGAGGGAGAGAGAGAGGGAGGGAAGGAGGGAGAGGGAGAGAGAGAGCGAGAGGGAGAGAGGGGGGGGGGGGGGGTCATGGAGTGTTCTGTCTCCCCATTGTAACAGTGTGAGAGTCCCTAATGTTTTGTCAGTCTGTGTCTGTAATGCTATAGTGGGAGGGGAGGTGGGGGGGTTGGAGTGGGGGGGTCATAGTGTCAGGTTCTGGCTCCCTACTATAGTCCTGTAATGGGTTTAGGGGGTCATAATGTTTTGGCAGTCTGTGTCTGTAATGCTTAAATGGAGTGGAGGGGGGGGGGTCATAGTGTCAGATTCTGGCTCCCTACTATAGTCCTGTAATGGGTTGAGGGGTCATAATGTTTTGGCAGTCTGTGTCTGTAATGCTATAGTGGGAGGGGGGGTGGGGGGATTGGAGTGGGGGGGTCATAATGTCAGGTTCTGGCCCCCTACAGTACTGCAGTAATGGTTTGAGAGGGTTTTAATGTTTTGGCAGATCCTGTTATCCACTGAGAACTCTTTTCCCGCCACTCGGGTCTGGTTGTCATGGCTACCAGGGTCAACTGCTGCTCCTTCTCCTTCTCCCTCTCACCTCTGCCTGAGTCAGAGGGAAAGTGCAAACTAGGATTTGCCCTCCGAACAAATGCTTGTATCTCAAAAACTACAAGTGCTATCGAGAAAACAAACACATCGTGAGCGTCAGCCAAGGGTTTTCTACAATTTAGTGTTGTCGCCACGCGCGTACTGCCAAAATTGTGGCCGTAGTCGTTTTGGAAAGAAAGTATGCGACACGAAAAATCGTCGAGAAATCCCTCTCGATTTCCACATACACACACATGGGGAAAAATTCGAAAAGCTGTCGCCGCACTCCTCTCTCAGAGGAGCCTCCAGTCCAAACCGTACGTCCCACACATATCAAACCAACACCATCTTAAAGCCAACAAAAATCCCTACGTTTTTATGTATTTTTTATCTCTGTACCTCAAAAACTGTGACCACCACGTGAGATTGAACCTTTTTTTTTCAGAATATCACCGAAACTCTGAAGTTAGAGTGAGGCTCAGAGGGAGGGATTTTTAATTTTTTTCCCCAAATTTCACCAAACGTAAACTGCGACCCTGACCAAACCGTAAAAGGTATCGAAACGCCGTTTTCAGGAAGAGAAAGCTACACTTCCCGTGCCTCGTACAAACTTCCAAGCAAGTTTCTACTACAAAGCATGGCCGAGTAATCGCTGGACAAAGCCAAGCTGTAAATTTTGGAATGTTGCCGCTTTTTTCGGGCTTCTCCATTCATTTCAATGGGAAATTGATCGCGTTTTTTTCGCGACTACGTCGCGAAAAAATCTTGTTTGGAAGAACTGTATAGAAGCACACCGAGTCCGATCGAGACGCACGTTTTGATGTATTTTGTGTCTGTGTGCGACGAACGGTATTTGAGTTGAAAGGTTTCGAAAATCGGCCGTAGGAAAAAGTTTAATAATAATAAGAAGAAAAACGTAGTGAAGAACAATAGTTTGCAGTGCTTCGCACTGCAAACTATTGACTCCCATAGCTTTGCTATGAGGGTCAATAGTTTGCATTGCGTAGCACTGCATCACTAACTAGACAATTCCCCTGCGGGAAATCGCGAGAGTGATGCAGTGGCCGCAGCAGTCTGCGATACCATGCTATATTGCTGTGATAGTACGATGCTACGATGCTACGATGATGCTACTATGCCAAGATGCTACAATGCTGAATGAATGAATTAATTTATTGATCATTGAGAGATACTCACGAGCACGAACGGGGGGACGAGCTTGAGAGCAGGGTCGGTGGGAAGGCTCCTCTCCGGCCGGGGGGGACGTCTGATGAAACATTAAGACCAAACACATACAGAACTCAGCAGTTAAGGAGAAAACAATAGATGTAACATTTCTAGAGCCATTTTCACGCAGACAGATGTCATTGTGGCACAGAAGCTTATCTACTGTGTAAATACCTCCAGGGGGGAAGGGGTGGACCTCAGCTCCTCCAGGTCGAGCCTCCTCCAGCGCTGCTTCACCGCCATGGAACGTCTGGACTTCCTAGGCATCCTGCTGACAAAAAATAGACAGAAAAAAAAACAAGACAAAATACTTTTCAAAGCTTAACAGGCTATCAAACCTATCAAACTAACCTAAACCCTAACCTTTACCTAAACTCTAACTACCTAATGTAAAATAATCTAATCTAAGACAAATTAATGTAATATGTTATACTTAAATTAAATCTGTGTAGATGAAGGTGTGGTGAATGTATGTGTGTGGGTGAGGTGGCGATACTGCTCTGCGATGGATGAGGGCGATGAATCAACGATGATCACTCTCAGCTGTCGAAGCACAGGAACCCTTTAATCCTATCAAAGACAATGCAAAAAAATTGAAATGTCTTTCAAATGTTATAAGTAAATGTAAGCAACAAGCTAATAACAAAGCAGACACATGTTAAACATCTGTAGTTGTCATAAAGTGTGTGTTTTCCTTATACTAAGATGCTATGATGCTAAGATACTACAATGCTAAGATGCTTTAATGATGCTACAATGCTATGATGCTAAGATGCTTTAATGATGCTACCATGCTATGATGCTTTAATGATCACCTGTTCATATAGTCATAATATAATCCTGGTGAAATTATTTGCGACTTACGTCGCAAATAATTTCATGTTTGACTGCAAAAAGTAATGGTCACGTCAAGACAGGTATGAAAGTATTCGCGACTTACGTCGCGAATGTCTTTACTAAGTAGCATGTCTTTACTACCATGAGCAGCAGCTATAACAAAAAGCACAACTCAAATAGTCATTTAAGGCCTGGTTCCTTCTGACTGGATGGGTGTGAGTTTGATGTCATGCAGGGTACAACAAACCAAACAGGATGAGGAGGATGCAGTAGGCCTGGCTGAGAGAGAGAGACACTGAGAAGGGTCGTCCTTTACGCCCTTCTACAAACTGAAGGGCAGGTACAGGCAGCAGACCCCTCCCAGCTCCACCTGAAAGCCAGCATCAAATAAGGAAGAGAGTGGGAGGATCTCACTAGGATCCCCAGACAAAGAACGAGCAAATCGTAACAGTTGATCGTTAATCATAATAATTTTAACAATAAAACTCATTACTCCTACCTGAGCAATAGTTTAACAGTTTACGGCACAGTCTTACAGTTAGAAAAACAATAATATTAAACTTAACACATCCAGGCTGTAACAAGGAATCAGCGATGAAGTGAAGACCTTCAAATTGTCCTGCGAGTCCAGCTCTTTGTCTCATGTTGGACGTCACTGCAGTCTGTCTGGATCAGCTGGAGGAAAACTATAGGCAGACAAATAGACATGTCAAATAATGTTATGTAACATACTTAATATAACTCTTATGAGTGTTCAACAGCTCATTATTTATTTAATTAAAAACATCATATTATATTAAATTACTCCAATTATATATATACTGTCATTAATGTTGTTGCAAGCCATAAATGTTTCCTACTTTATGTGGTGGAATAATATATTTTTCAGTTTGACACAGTTTCATTTAAAAATATCTTCCCTTTAAATTGTAAAACTTCAACATTATTACTGTGATAAGCCCCCGGCTTGCAACGCGGCGAATTAGCCGGCGGCTAACCCCACTAGCCTCCGCGTTAGCTCACGGCTAACTGCCGCGGCTAATTCGTGTTTAACTCCCGCGGGTCCGCGGTTAAATCCCGGTTAGCTAGCGGTTAGCTCGAGGCTAACTCCGCGGTTGAGTCCGCGGCGTTAAGGTAGCGGATAGCTAGCTCCGTTAGCTCCGCTAGCTTGCTAACATACATGCGCTATGCTGGAAGGCTAGTCGTAGGCTAAATCACTGGGCGGCTAGTCGTTAGCGTCTGTTAGCAGTTAAGCTATTCACTGACCTAATAAGATGAAGGAAACGGGTCAGGGATGTTGTGTCAGGAGTTTCAGCAAAGCAGCCAGATATAATTTGTGTTTAAAATAAAGGAAAAGGTCAAACATGACTGAGAAATTGTCATTCAGTCAATGAGAAGAGCTATAGCTAAGAGGCCCAGCAGCTGTGTGAAAGCACCAAGGGAGACAGGGATGGTTTGGGGGGTTTTAATGTTTTGGCAGATCATCTTTTCCACTGAGAGCTCTTTTCCCGCCTCTCGTCCCCAGCAGCTGCGTGTGTGAACGTGTGTAAGCTGGTTGGGGTCTGGTTGTCATGGCTACCAGGGTCAACTGCTCCTGTTAGAATGTCAGTTGGAAGACGGGGAAAGAGAGAGAAAATGCTGAAAAATCGCCTCGAACAGGAAGGACTTGTGGCCAAACCGTATTTCCAATCATTGAACCGACTTAACTTTGGGCATCTTGAGGCTTTCCTGAACGTCTACATATGCAGTTTGTGGGTAAAATGACGAAATGTGACCTATTCTAAGCGATTCAAAGAAAGGTTACGTCTGCTTTCCTCCAGAAATTTCCCTGCCTTTTTAACATGGCAGTCTATGGAGCTGTGGATGGGTGTTGCTGGCGCATCTTTGTGTCTGACGCCAAAACTATAAGACTTACAGCTTTAGCAGACGAATTTGAGTGAGAAGACAAATTTTCCTACGTTTCTATGTATAAATTATGTCTGTCGTGTGAAATTTGTGGCCACGGGAGCAGTTTCTGTGCAGTTTTTTGACTAACTTTCTTCTCCCCTCCTCACTCTAGCTGATGATGTCATCCACTCTAGCACAAACATTCCGCGCAATACACACCCATTATAAACCCTGAAATTTGAGTAAAAACCTACACAACTCTGAGGCTTCATAGTTTAAAAACGGTAAAACTTGTCGACAAGTGAAGTGAATCTCTGAAGAGAAGGCAAGAGTACCTACATTTTAAAGTTTAAATGAAGTCTCTCGGTTAAAGTATGCCAGAGCAGTTCATTGTTGAAAATGTCTGTTGAATTTTTTTTTTTTTCGGGCTTCTCCATTCATTTCAATTGGGAAATTTGTCGCAGTTTTTTCGCGACTACGTCGCGAAAAAATCGTGTTTGAAAGAACTGTATAGAAGCACACCGAGTCCGATCGAGACGCACGTTTTGATGTATTTTGACCTGTGTGCGACGAACGGTATTTGAGTTGAAAGGTTTCGAAAATGCGTAGGAAAAAGTTTAATAATAACTAGACAATTCCCCTGCGGGAAATCGCGAGAGTGATGCAGTGGCCGCAGCAGTCTGCGATACCATGCTATATTGCTGCGACAGTACGATGCTACGATGCTATGATGATGCTACTATGCCGAGATGCTACTACAATGCTATGATGCTAAGATACTAAGATGCTATGATACTAAGATGCTACAAAGCTAAGATACTATGTTGCTACGATGCTAAGATGCTACAATGCAATTATACTAAGATGCTATGATGCTTTAATGATCACCTGTTCATATAGTCATAATATAATCCTGGTGAAAATATTTGCGACTAACGTTGCAAATAATTTCATGTTTGACTACAAAAAGTAATGGTCACGTCAAGACAGGTATGAAAGTATTCGCGACTTACGTCGCGAATGTCTTTACTAAGTAGCATGTCTTTACTACCATGAGCAGCAGCTATAACAAAAAGCACAACTCAAATAGTCATTTAAGGCCTGGTTCCTTCTGACTGGATGGGTGTGAGTTTGATGTCATGCAGGGTACAACAAACCAAACAGGATGAGGAGGATGCAGTAGGCCTGGCTGAGAGAGAGAGACACTGAGAAGGGTCGTCCTTTATGCTTCGCCTTCTACAAACTGAAGGGCAGGTACAGGCAGCAGACCCCTCCCAGCTCCACCTGAAAGCCAGCATCAAATAAGGAAGAGAGTGGGAGGGATCGTCACACCCCCACCTTTAAGAGGGCTGTCCTCACGAGGATCCCCAGACAAAGAACGAGCAAATCGTAATAATTGATCGTTAATCATAATAATTTTAACAATAAAACTCATTACTCCTACCTGAGCAATAGTTTAACAGTTTACGGCACAGTCTTACAGTTAGAAAAACGTCAATATTAAACTTAACACATCCAGGCTGTAACAAGGAATCAGCGATGAAGTGAAGACCTTCAAACTGTCCTGTTAGTCCAGCTCTTTGTCTCATGTTGGACGTCACTGCAGTCTGTCTGGATCAGCTGGAGGAAAACTATACGCAGACAAATAGACATGTCAAATAATGTTATGTAACATACTGAATATAACTCTTATGAGTGTTCAACAGCTCATTATTTATTTAATTAAAAATATCATATTATATTAAATTACTCCAATTATTTATATATACTGTCATTAATGTTGTTACAAGCCATAAACGTTTCCTACTTTATGTGGTGGAATAATATATTTTTCAGTTTGACACAGTTTTAGTGGCTAACCCCACTAGCCTCCGCGTTAGCTCGCGGCTAACTCCCGCGGGTCCGCGGTTAAATCCCGGTTAGCTCGCGGTTAAGTCCCGGTTAGCTCGCGGTTAAATCCCGGTTAGCTTGCGGTTAGCTCGAGGCTAGCTCGCGGTTAGCTCGAGGCTAACTCCGCGGTTTAGTCCGCGGCGGTTAGCTAGCTGCTAGCTCCGCTAGCTCGCTAACATACATGAGCTATGCTGGAAGGCTAGCCTAAGGCTAAAACATTGGGCAGCTAGTAGTTAACTTCTATTAACAGTTCAGCTATGTTGGGCACAAACACTTAACATATAAATAATTCTAGAAACTCACTTACCTAATAAAGTGATAGCACCAACAGAGGAGGGAGGGAGAGAGAGAGGGAAGGAGGGAGAGGGAGAGAGAGAGCGAGAGGGAGGGGGGGGGGGGGGGGTCATGGAGTGTTCTGTCTCCCCATTGTAACAGTCTGAGAGTCCCTAATGTTTTGTCAGTCTGTGTCTGTAATGCTATAGTGGGAGGGGAGGTGGGGGGGTTGGAGTGGGGGGGTCATAGTGTCAGGTTCTGGCTCCCTACTATAGTCCTGTAATGGGTTTAGGGGGTCATAATGTTTTGGCAGTCTGTGTCTGTAATGCTTAAATGGAGTGTGGGGGGGGGGTCATAGTGTCAGATTCTGGCTCCCTACTATAGTCCTGTAATGGGTTGAGGGGTCATAATGTTTTGGCAGTCTGTGTCTGTAATGCTATAGTGGGAGGGGGGGTGGGGGGGGTTGGAGTGGGGGGGTCATAATGTCAGGTGCTTCGCACTGCAAACTATTGACTCCCATAGCTTTGCTATGAGGGTCAATAGTTTGCATTGCGTAGCACTGCATCACTAATAACTAGAAAATTCCCGCGGAAATTTTTGAAGTGCCGAGTGGGCTGTTGCCGGGGTTCTGTATTGAAAAAGCACACCTCAAATAGCCACAAATGTTAGCAATTAGCATGTCTTTACATGCAGTCAAGCATTAGCCGCTAATGTTAGCAATTAGCATGTCTTTACTACCATGAGCAGCTGGCACGCTGGATGCTCTTGGTAGTAAAGCATTAGCCACTAATGTTAGCAATTAGCATGTCTTTACTAAGTAGCATGTCTTTACTACCATGAGCAGCAGCTATAACAAAAAGCACAACTCAAATAGTCATTTAAGGCCTGGTTCCTACTGACAGGATGGGTGTGAGTTTGATGTCATGCAGGGTACAACAAACCAAACAGGATGAGGAGGATGCAGTAGGCCTGGCTGAGAGAGAGAGACACTGAGAAGGGTCGTCCTTTATGCTTCGCCTTCTACAAACTGAAGGGCAGGTACAGGCAGCAGACCCCTCCCAGCTCCACCTGAAAGCCAGCATCAAATAAGGAAGAGAGCGAGACGGATCGTCACACCCCCACCTTTAAGAGGGGTGTCCTCACTAGGATCCCCAGACAAAGAACAGCAAATCGTGATAATTGATCGTTAATCATAATAATTTTAACAATAAAACTCATTACTCCTGCCTGAGCAATAGTTTAACAGTTCACGGCACAGTCTTACAGTTAGAAAAACATCAATATTAAACTTAACACATCCAGGCTGTAACAAGGAATCAGCGATGAAGTGAAGACCTTCAAATTGTCCTGTGAGTCCAGCTCTTCGTCTCACGTTGGACGTCACTGCAGTCTGTCTGGATCAGCTGGAGGAATACTATAGGCAGACAAATAGACCTGTCAAATAATGTTATGTAACATACTTAATATAACTCTTATGAGTGTTCAACAGCTCATTATTTATTTAATTAAAAACATCATATATTAAATTACTCCAATTATATATATATACTGTCATTAATGTTGTTGCAAGCCATAAATGTTTCCTACTTTATGTGGTGGAATAATATATTTTTCAGTTTGACACAGTTTAATTTAAAAATATCTTCCCTTTAAATAGTAAAACGTCAACATTATTACTGTGATAAGCTCCCGCGAGCAACGCGGCGAATTAGCCGGCGGCTAACCCCACTAGCCTCCGCATTAGCTCACGGCTAACCACCGCGGCTAATTCGTGTTTAACTCCCGCGGGTCTGCGGTTAAATCCCGGTTAGCTAGCGGTTAGCTAGCGGTTAGCTCGAGGCTAACTCCGCGGTTGAGTCCGCGGCGTTAAGGTAGCGGCTAGCTAGCTCCGTTAGCTCCGCTAGCTCGCTAACATACATGAGCTATGGTGGACGGCTAGTCGTTAGCGTCTGTTAGCAGTTTAGCTATTCACTGACCTAATAAGATGAAGGAAACGGGTCAGGGATGTTGTGTCAGCAGTTTCAGCAAAGCAGCCAGATATAATTTGTGTTTAAAATAAAGAAAAAAGGTCAAACATGACTGAGAAGTTGTCATTCAGTCAATGAGAAGAGCAATAGCTAAGAGGCCCAGCAGCTGTGTGAAAGCACCAAGGGAGACAGGGATGGTTTGGGGGGTTTTAATGTTTTGGCAGATCCTGTTTTCCACTGGGAGCTTAAATAGTGGCTAGCGCTGACGCGCTAGCTGCTCTGCTTTCTCTGTCTGTCATTTTACACACGCAGATTCAAATTAAGTGCTAAGAACTACTAAAATGGCTGCCTAATGTTAGCATTAGGTTAATGCATGTCTTTAATTTTTAGTGGCAAGAAATTAGTGGCTAGCTATTCGCTAACATGCTAATGGTGCCACTAATGCTACCACCAATTTCTACCACTAAAAATTAGCATTAGCCGCTAATGGTAACAATTAACATGACGCGCTAGCCACTAATTTTAACATTGGTTTAGTGTTAGCATGTCTTTTAAGCCACTAAAAATTAAATACATGCTAATTGCTAACATGCTAATTGCTAATATGCTATTCGCTAACATGCTAATGCTGCCACTAATGCTACCACCAATTTCTTGCCACTAAAAAGTAGCATTAGCCGCTAATGGTAACAATTAACATGACGCGCTAGCCACTAATTTTAACATTGGTTTAGTGTTAGCATGTCTTTTAAGCCACTAAAAATTAAATACATGCTAATTGCTAACATGCTAATTGCTAATATGCTATTCGCTAACATGCTAATGCTGCCACTAATGCTACCACCAATTTCTTGCCACTAAAAAGTAGCATTAGCCGCTAATGTTAGCAATTAACATGACGCGCTAGCCAATGACAGACAGACACCTGTCATTGTTCAACTTAGGTGCCAAAAGCCAAAATGGCTGCCCCACATACCAGTTACTTATGTCAGTTGGAAGTTTCCCGCCTCTTTCTGTGGAGACCCTCCTCTTCTGCTGCGTGTGAGCGTGTGTATGCCCGTTGGGGCCTTGTTGTCACGGTTACCAGTTTGAATTTCAGTTAGAAGATGGCTAGAGGGAGAGAAAATGCTGAAACAAACCTCCTCGAACAGGAAGGCCTTGTGGCCAAACCGTGTTTCCAATCATTGAACCGACTTCACTTTGGGCATCTTGAGTCTTTCCTGAACGTCTAGATATGCAGTTTGTGGGTAAAATGAAGAAATGTGAGCTATAAAGAGCGATTCAAAGAAAGGATTGCTTCTGCTTTGCTCCAGAAATTTAACATGGCAGTCTATGAAGCTGTGGATGGGTGTTGCTGGCGCATCTTTGCGTCTCACGCCAAAACTATAAGACTTTACAGCTTTAGCAGACGAATTTGAGCGAGAAGACAAATTTTCCTACGTTTCTATGTATAAATTATGTCTGAGGTGTGAAATTTGTGGCCACGGGAGCAGTTTCTGTTTTATTTTTTGCCTATTTTCTTCTCTCCTCCTCACTCTACCTGCCACTCTAGCAGGTAGTGTCAGGTTCTGGCTCCCTACTATAGTCCTGTAATGGGTTTAGGGGGTCATAATGTTTTGGCAGTCTGTGTCTGTAATGCTTAAATGGAGTGTGGGGGGGGGGGTCATAGTGTCAGATTCTGGCTCCCTACTATAGTCCTGTAATGGGTTGAGGGGTCATAATGTTTTGGCAGTCTGTGTCTGTAATGCTATAGTGGGAGGGGGGGTGGGGGGGGTTGGAGTGGGGGGGTCATAATGTCAGGTTCTGGCCCCCTACAGTACTGCAGTAATGGTTTGAGGGGGTTTTAATGTTTTGGCAGATCCTGTTATCCACTGAGAACTCTTTTCCCGCCACTCGGGTCTGGTTGTCATGGCTACCAGGGTCAACTGCTGCTCCTTCTCCTTCTCCCTCTCACCTCTGCCTGAGTCAGAGGGAAAGTGCAGACTAGGATTTGCCCTCCGAACAAATGCTTGTATCTCAAAAACTACAAGTGCTATCGAGAAAACAAACACATCGTGAGCGTCAGCCAAGGGTTTTCTACAATTTAGTGTTGTCGCCACGCGCGTACTGCCAAAATTGTGGCCGTAGTCGTTTTGGAAAGAAAGTATGCGACACGAAAAATCGTCGAGAAATCCCTCTCGATTTCCACATACACACACATGGGGAAAAATTCGAAAAGCTGTCGCCGCACTCCTCTCTCAGAGGAGCCTCCAGTCCAAACCGTACGTCCCACACATATCAAACCAACACCATCTTAAAGCCAACAAAAATCCCTACGTTTTTATGTATTTTTTATCTCTGTACCTCAAAAACTGTGGCCACCACGTGAGATTGAACCTTTTTTTATCAGAATATCACCGAAACTCTGAAGTTAGAGTGAGGCTCAGAGGGAGGGATTTTTAATTTTTTTCCCCAAATTTCACCAAACGTAAACTGCGACCCTGACCAAACCGTAAAAGGTATCGAAACGCCGTTTTCAGGAAGAGAAAGCTACACTTCCCGTGCCTCGTACAAACTTCCAAGCAAGTTCCTACTACAAAGCATGGCCGAGTAATCACTCGACAAAGCCAAGCTGTAAATTTTGGAATGTTGCCGCTTTTTTCGGGCTTCTCCATTCATTTCAATGGGAAATTTATCGCGTTTTTTTCGCGACTACGTCGCGAAAAAATCTTGTTTGGAAGAACTGTATAGAAGCACACCGAGTCCGATCGAGACGCACGTTTTGATGTATTTTGTGTCTGTGTGCGACGAACGGTATTTGAGTTGAAAAGTTTCGAAAATCGGCCGTAGGAAAAAGTTTAATAATAATAAGAAGAAAAACGTAGTGAAGAACAATAGTTTGCAGTGCTTCGCACTGCAAACTATTGACTCCCATAGCTTTGCTATGAGGGTCAATAGTTTGCATTGCGTAGCACTGCATCACTAACTAGACAATTCCCCTGCGGGAAATCGCGAGAGTGATGCAGTGGCCGCAGCAGTCTGCGATACCATGCTATATTGCTGTGATAGTACGATGCTACGATGCTACGATGATGCTACTATGCCAAGATGCTACAATGCTGAATGAATGAATTAATTTATTGCTCATTGAGAGATACTCACGAGCACGAACGGGGGGACGAGCTTGAGAGCAGGGTCGGTGGGAAGGCTCCTCTCCGGCCGGGGGGAACGTCTAATGAAACATTAAGACCAAACACATACAGAACTCAGCAGTTAAGGAGAAAACAATAGATGTAACATTTCTAGAGCCATTTTCACGCAGACAGATGTCATTGTGGCACAGAAGCTTATCTACTGTGTAAATACCTCCAGGGGGGAAGGGGTGGACCTCAGCTCCTCCAGGTCGAGCCTCCTCCAGCGCTGCTTCACCGCCATGGAACGTCTGGACTTCCTAGGCATCCTGCTGACAAAAAATAGACAGAAAAAAAAAACAAGACAAAATACTTTTCAAAGCTTAACAGGCTATCAAACCTATCAAACTAACCTAAACCCTAACCTTTACCTAAACTCTAACTACCTAATGTAAAATAATCTAATCTAAGACAAATTAATGTAATATGTTATACTTAAATTAAATCTGTGTCGATGAAGGTGTGGTGAATGTATGTGTGTGGGTGAGGTGGCGATACTGCTCTGCGATGGTTGAGGGCGATGAATCAACGATGATCACTCTCAGCTGTCGAAGCACAGGAACCCTTTAATCCTATCAAAGACAATGCAAAAAAATTGAAATGTCTTTCAAATGTTATAAGTAAATGTAAGCAACAAGCTAATAACAAAGCAGACACATGTTAAACATCTGTAGTTGTCATAAAGTGTGTGTTTTCCTTATACTAAGATGCTATGATGCTAAGATACTACAATGCTAAGATGCTTTAATGATGCTACAATGCTATGATGCTAAGATGCTTTAATGATGCTACCATGCTATGATGCTTTAATGATCACCTGTTCATATAGTCATAATATAATCCTGGTGAAATTATTTGCGATTTACGTTGCAAATAATTTCATGTTTGACTACAAAAAGTAATGGTCAGGTCAAGACAGGTATGAAAGTATTCGCGACTTACGTCGCGAATGTCTTTACTAAGTAGCATGTCTTTACTACCATGAGCAGCAGCTATAACAAAAAGCACAACTCAAATAGTCATTTAAGGCCTGGTTCCTTCTGACTGGATGGGTGTGAGTTTGATGTCATGCAGGGTACAACAAACCAAACAGGATGAGGAGGATGCAGTAGGCCTGGCTGAGAGAGAGAGACACTGAGAAGGGTCGTCCTTTATGCTTCGCCTTCTACAAACTGAAGGGCAGGTACAGGCAGCAGACCCCTCCCAGCTCCACCTGAAAGCCAGCATCACATAAGGAAGAGAGTGGGAGGGATCGTCACACCCCCACCAGGATTATATTATGACTATATGAACAGGTGAATTATTATGATTAACGATCAATTATTACAATTTGCTCGTTAATCATAATAATTTTAACAATAAAACTCATTACTCCTACCTGAGCAATAGTTGAACAGTTTACGGCACAGTTTTACAGTTAGAAAAACAATAATATTAAACTTAACACATCCAGGCTGTAACAAGGAATCAGCGATGAAGTGAAGACCTTCAAATTGTCCTGCGAGTCCAGCTCTTTGTCTCATGTTGGACGTCACTGCAGTCTGTCTGGATCAGCTGGAGGAAAACTATAGGCAGACAAATAGACATGTCAAATAATGTTATGTAACATACTTAATATAACTCTTATGAGTGTTCAACAGCTCATTATTTATTTAATTAAAAACATCATATTATATTAAATTACTCCAATTATATATATATACTGTCATTAATGTTGTTGCAAGCCAAAAATGTTTACTACTTTATGTGGTGGAATAATATATTTTTCAGTTTGACACAGTTTCATTTAAAAATATCTTCCCTTTAAATTGTAAAACTTCAACATTATTACTGTGATAAGCTCCCGCTAGCAAAGGGGCGAATTAGCCGGCGGCTAACCCCACTAGCCTCCGCGTTAGCTCACGGCTAACTGCCGCGGCTAATTCGTGTTTAACTCCCGCGGGTCCGCGGTTAAATCCCGGTTAGCTAGCGGTTAGCTAGCGGTTAGCTCGAGGCTAACTCCGCGATTGAGTCCGCGGCGGTTAGCTAGCGGCTAGCTAGCTCCGTTAGCTCCGCTAGCTTGCTAACATACATGAGCTATGCTGGAAGGCTAGTCGTCGGCTAAATCACTGGGCGGCTAGTAGTTAGCGTCTGTTACCAGTTGAGCTATTCACTGACCTAATAAGATGAAGGAAACGGGTCAGGGATGTTGTGTCAGGAGTTTCAGCAAAGCAGCCAGATATAATCTGTGTTTAAAATAAAGGAAAAGGCCCAGCAGCTGTGTGAAAGCACCAAGGGAGACAGGGGTGGTTTGGGGGGTTTTAATGTTTTGGCAGATCATGTTTTCCACTGAGAGCTCTTTTCCCGCCTCTCGTCCCCTCCTGCTGCGTGTGTAAGCTGGTTGGGGTCTGGTTGTCATGGCTACCAGGGTCAACTGACGCTGAAGTCTCCTTTTCTCTCTCACCTCTGCCTGAGTCAGAGGGAAAGTGCAAACTAGGATTTGCCCTCCGAACAAATGCTCATAAATCAAAAACTACAAGTCCTATCGGGAAAACGAACACATCGTGAGCGTCAGCCGAGGGTTTTCTACAATTTAGTGTTGTTCCCACGCGCCTACTGCGAAAATTGTGGCCGTAATCGTTTTAGAAAAAAAGTATGCGACGTGAAAAATCGGCGAAAAATCGCTCTCGCTTTCCACATACACACACATGGGGAAAAATTCGAAAACTGGTCGGCGCACTCCTCGCTCGGAGGAGCCTGCAGCCCAAACCGTACGTCTCACACAAATAAAACCCACACCATCTGAAAGCCAACAAAAATCCCTACGTTTTTACGTATTTTTTATCTCTGTACCTCAAAATCTGTGGCCACCACGTGAGATTGAACCTTTTTTTTTCAGAATATCACCGAAACTCTGAAGTTAGAGTGTCGGTCAGAGTGGGCCCATAGAGCCCCATTATAAACGCTGATTTTTTATTTTTTTCCCCAAATTTCACCAAAACGTAAACTGCGACCCTGACCAAACCGTAAAAGGTATCGAAACGCCGTTTTCAGGAAGAGAAAGATACACTTCCCGTGCCTCGTACAAACTTCCAAGCAAGTTTCTACTACAAAGCATGGCCGAGTAATCACTCGACAAAGCCAAGCTGTAAATTTTGGAATGTTGCCGCTTTTTTCGGGCTTCTCCATTCATTTCAATGGGAAATTTATCGCGTTTTTTTAGCGACTACGTCGCGAAAAAATCTTGTTTGAAAGAACTGTATAGAAGCACACCGAGTCCGATCGAGACGCACGTTTTGATGTATTTTGTGTCTGTGTGCGACGAACGGTATTTGAGTTGAAAAGTTTCGAAAATCCGTAGGAAAAAGTTTAATAATAATAATAAGAAAAAACGTAGTGAAGAACAATAGTTTGCAGTGCTTCGCACTGCAAACTATTGACTCCCATAGCTTTGCTATGAGGGTCAATAGTTTGCATTGCGTAGCACTGCATCACTAACTAGACAATTCCCCTGCGGGAAATCGCGAGAGTGATGCAGTGGCCGCAGCAGTCTGCGATACCATGCTATATTGCTGTGATAGTACGATGCTACGATGCTATGATGATGCTACTATGCCAAGATGCTACTACAATGCTATGATGCTAAGATACTATGTTGCTACGATGCTAAGATGCTACAATGCAATTATACTAAGATGCTATGATGCTTTAATGATCACCTGTTCATATAGTCATAATATAATCCTGGTGAAAATATTTGCGACTTACGTTGCAAATAATTTCATGTTTGACTACAAAAAGTAATGGTCAGGTCAAGACAGGTATGAAAGTATTCACGACTTAAGTCGCGAATGTCTTTACTAAGTAGCATGTCTTTACTACCATGAGCAGCAGCTATAACAAAAAGCACAACTCAAATAGTCATTTAAGGCCTGGTTCCTTCTGACTGGATGGGTGTGAGTTTGATGTCATGCAGGGTACAACAAACCAAACAGGATGAGGAGGATGCAGTAGGCCTGGCTGAGAGAGAGAGACACTGAGAAGGGTCGTCCTTTACGCCCTTCTACAAACTGAAGGGCAGGTACAGGCAGCAGAGCCCTCCCAGCTCCACCTGAAAGCCAGCATCACATAAGGAAGAGAGTGGGAGGGATCTCACTAGGATCCCCAGACAAAGAACGAGCAAATCGTAACAATTGATCGTTAATCGTAATAATTTTAACAATAAAACTCATTACTCCTACCTGAGCAATAGTTTAACAGTTTACGGCACAGTCTTACAGTTAGATAAACAATAATATTAAACTTAACACATCCAGGCTGTAACAAGGAATCAGCGATGAAGTGAAGACCTTCAAATTGTCCTGCGAGTCCAGCTCTTTGTCTCATGTTGGACGTCACTGCAGTCTGTCTGGATCAGCTGGAGGAAAACTATAGGCAGACAAATAGACATGTCAAATAATGTTATGTAACATACTTAATATAACTCTTATGAGTGTTCAACAGCTCATTATTTATTTAATTAAAAACATCATATTATATTAAATTACTCCAATTATATATATATACTGTCATTAATGTTGTTGCAAGTCATAAATGTTTCCTACTTTATGTGGTGGAATAATATATTTTTCAGTTTGACACAGTTTAATTTAAAAATATCTTCCCTTTAAATTGTAAAACTTCAACATTATTACTGTGATAAGCACCCGCTAGCAAGGCGGCGAATTAGCCGGCGGCTAACCCCACTAGCCTCCGCGTTAGCTCACGGCGAACTGCCGCGGCTAATTCGTGTTTAACTCCCGCGGGTCCGCGGTTAAATCCCGGTTAGCTAGCGGTTAGTTAGCGGTTAGCTCGAGGCTAACTCCGCGGTTGAGTCCGCGGCGTTAAGCTAGCGGCTAGCTAGCTCCGTTAGCTCCGCTAGCTTGCTAACATACATGAGCTATGCTGGAAGGCTAGTCGTCGGCTAAATCACTGGGCGGCTAGTCGTTAGCGTCTGTTAGCAGTTTAGCTTTTCACTGACCTAATAAGATGAAGGAAACGGGTCAGGGATGTTGTGTCAGGAGTTTCAGCAAAGCAGCCAGATATAATTTGTGTTTAAAATAAAGGAAAAGGTCATAATGTCATGCTCTTTTCCCGCCTCTCGTCCCCAGCAGCTGCGTGTGTGAACGTGTGTAAGCTGGTTGGGGTCTGGTTGTCATGGCTACCAGGGTCAACTGCTCCTGTTAGAATGTCAGTTGGAAGACGGGGAAAGAGAGAGAAAATGCTGAAAAATCGCCTCGAACAGGAAGGACTTGTGGCCAAACCGTATTTCCAATCATTGAACCGACTTAACTTTGGGCATCTTGAGGCTTTCCTGAACGTCTAGATGTGTAATTTGTAGGTAAAATGAAGAAATGTGACCTATTCAAAGCGATTCAAAGAAAGGTTACGTCTGCTTTCCTCCAGAAATTTCCCTGCCTTTTTAACATGGCAGTCTATGGAGCTGTGGGTGGGTGTTGCTGGCGCATCTTTGTGTCTGACGCCAAAACTATAAGACTTACAGCTTTAGCAGACGAATTTGAGTGAGAAGACACATTTTCCTACGTTTCTATGTATAAATTATGTCTGTCGTGTGAAATTTGTGGCCACGGGAGCAGTTTCTGTGCAGTTTTTTGACTAACTTTCTTCTCCCCTCCTCACTCTAGCTGATGATGTCATCCACTCTAGCACAAACATTCCGCGCAATACACACCCATTATAAACCCTGAAATTTGAGTAAAAACCTACACAACTCTGAGGCTTCATAGTTTAAAAACGGTAAAAGTTGTCGCTAAGTGAAGTGAATCTCTGAAGAGAAGGCAAGAGTACCTACGTTTTAAAGTTTAAATGAAGTCTCTCGGTTAAAGTATGCCAGAGCAGTTCATTGTTGAAAATGTCTGTTGAATTTTTTTTTTTTTCGGGCTTCTCCATTCATTTCAATAGGGAAATTTTTTTCCAATTATTTATATATACTGTCATTAATGTTGTTACAAGCCATAAACGTTTCCTACTTTATGTGGTGGAATAATATATTTTTCAGTTTGACACAGTTTTAGTGGCTAACCCCACTAGCCTCCGCGTTAGCTCGCGGCTAACTCCCGCGGGTCCGCGGTTAAATCCCGGTTAGCTCGCGGTTAAGTCCCGGTTAGCTCGCGGTTAAATCCCGGTTAGCTTGCGGTTAGCTCGAGGCTAGCTCGCGGTTAGCTCGAGGCTAACTCCGCGGTTTAGTCCGCGGCGGTTAGCTAGCTGCTAGCTCCGCTAGCTCGCTAACATACATGAGCTATGCTGGAAGGCTAGCCTAAGGCTAAAACATTGGGCAGCTAGTAGTTAACTTCTATTAACAGTTCAGCTATGTTGGGCACAAACACTTAACATATAAATAATTCTAGAAACTCACTTACCTAATAAAGTGATAGCACCAACAGAGGAGGGAGGGAGAGAGAGAGGGAAGGAGGGAGAGGGAGAGAGAGAGCGAGAGGGAGGGGGGGGGGGGGGGGGTCATGGAGTGTTCTGTCTCCCCATTGTAACAGTCTGAGAGTCCCTAATGTTTTGTCAGTCTGTGTCTGTAATGCTATAGTGGGAGGGGAGGTGGGGGGGTTGGAGTGGGGGGGTCATAGTGTCAGGTTCTGGCTCCCTACTATAGTCCTGTAATGGGTTTAGGGGGTCATAATGTTTTGGCAGTCTGTGTCTGTAATGCTTAAATGGAGTGTGGGGGGGGGGGTCATAGTGTCAGATTCTGGCTCCCTACTATAGTCCTGTAATGGGTTGAGGGGTCATAATGTTTTGGCAGTCTGTGTCTGTAATGCTATAGTGGGAGGGGGGGTGGGGGGGGTTGGAGTGGGGGGGTCATAATGTCAGGTTCTGGCCCCCTACAGTACTGCAGTAATGGTTTGAGGGGGTTTTAATGTTTTGGCAGATCCTGTTATCCACTGAGAACTCTTTTCCCGCCACTCGGGTCTGGTTGTCATGGCTACCAGGGTCAACTGCTGCTCCTTCTCCTTCTCCCTCTCACCTCTGCCTGAGTCAGAGGGAAAGTGCAGACTAGGATTTGCCCTCCGAACAAATGCTTGTATCTCAAAAACTACAAGTGCTATCGAGAAAACAAACACATCGTGAGCGTCAGCCAAGGGTTTTCTACAATTTAGTGTTGTCGCCACGCGCGTACTGCCAAAATTGTGGCCGTAGTCGTTTTGGAAAGAAAGTATGCGACACGAAAAATCGTCGAGAAATCCCTCTCGATTTCCACATACACACACATGGGGAAAAATTCGAAAAGCTGTCGCCGCACTCCTCTCTCAGAGGAGCCTCCAGTCCAAACCGTACGTCCCACACATATCAAACCAACACCATCTTAAAGCCAACAAAAATCCCTACGTTTTTATGTATTTTTTATCTCTGTACCTCAAAAACTGTGGCCACCACGTGAGATTGAACCTTTTTTTTTCAGAATATCACCGAAACTCTGAAGTTAGAGTGAGGCTCAGAGGGAGGGATTTTTAATTTTTTTCCCCAAATTTCACCAAACGTAAACTGCGACCCTGACCAAACCGTAAAAGGTATCGAAACGCCGTTTTCAGGAAGAGAAAGCTACACTTCCCGTGCCTCGTACAAACTTCCAAGCAAGTTCCTACTACAAAGCATGGCCGAGTAATCACTCGACAAAGCCAAGCTGTAAATTTTGGAATGTTGCCGCTTTTTTCGGGCTTCTCCATTCATTTCAATGGGAAATTTATCGCGTTTTTTTCGCGACTACGTCGCGAAAAAATCTTGTTTGGAAGAACTGTATAGAAGCACACCGAGTCCGATCGAGACGCACGTTTTGATGTATTTTGTGTCTGTGTGCGACGAACGGTATTTGAGTTGAAAAGTTTCGAAAATCGGCCGTAGGAAAAAGTTTAATAATAATAAGAAGAAAAACGTAGTGAAGAACAATAGTTTGCAGTGCTTCGCACTGCAAACTATTGACTCCCATAGCTTTGCTATGAGGGTCAATAGTTTGCATTGCGTAGCACTGCATCACTAATAATAATAATAACTAGACAATTCCCCTGCGGGAAATCGCGAGAGTGATGCAGTGGCCGCAGCAGTCTGCGATACCATGCTATATTGCTGTGATAGTACGATGCTACGATGCTACGATGATGCTACTATGCCAAGATGCTACAATGCTGAATGAATGAATTAATTTATTGCTCATTGAGAGATACTCACGAGCACGAACGGGGGGACGAGCTTGAGAGCAGGGTCGGTGGGAAGGCTCCTCTCCGGCCGGGGGGAACGTCTAATGAAACATTAAGACCAAACACATACAGAACTCAGCAGTTAAGGAGAAAACAATAGATGTAACATTTCTAGAGCCATTTTCACGCAGACAGATGTCATTGTGGCACAGAAGCTTATCTACTGTGTAAATACCTCCAGGGGGGAAGGGGTGGACCTCAGCTCCTCCAGGTCGAGCCTCCTCCAGCGCTGCTTCACCGCCATGGAACGTCTGGACTTCCTAGGCATCCTGCTGACAAAAAATAGACAGAAAAAAAAAACAAGACAAAATACTTTTCAAAGCTTAACAGGCTATCAAACCTATCAAACTAACCTAAACCCTAACCTTTACCTAAACTCTAACTACCTAATGTAAAATAATCTAATCTAAGACAAATTAATGTAATATGTTATACTTAAATTAAATCTGTGTCGATGAAGGTGTGGTGAATGTATGTGTGTGGGTGAGGTGGCGATACTGCTCTGCGATGGTTGAGGGCGATGAATCAACGATGATCACTCTCAGCTGTCGAAGCACAGGAACCCTTTAATCCTATCAAAGACAATGCAAAAAAATTGAAATGTCTTTCAAATGTTATAAGTAAATGTAAGCAACAAGCTAATAACAAAGCAGACACATGTTAAACATCTGTAGTTGTCATAAAGTGTGTGTTTTCCTTATACTAAGATGCTATGATGCTAAGATACTACAATGCTAAGATGCTTTAATGATGCTACAATGCTATGATGCTAAGATGCTTTAATGATGCTACCATGATGCTACCATGCTATGATGCTTTAATGATCACCTGTTCATATAGTCATAATATAATCCATGTTTGACTACAAAAAGTAATGGTCACGTCAAGACAGGTATGAAAGTATTCACGACTTACGTCGCGAATGTCTTTACTAAGTAGCATGTCTTTACTACCATGAGCAGCAGCTATAACAAAAAGCACAACTCAAATAGTCATTTAAGGCCTGGTTCCTTCTGACTGGATGGGTGTGAGTTTGATGTCATGCAGGGTACAACAAACCAAACAGGATGAGGAGGATGCAGTAGGCCTGGCTGAGAGAGAGAGACACTGAGAAGGGTCGTCCTTTACGCCCTTCTACAAACTGAAGGGCAGGTACAGGCAGCAGACCCCTCCCAGCTCCACCTGAAAGCCAGCATCAAATAAGGAAGAGAGTGGGAGGGATCTCACTAGGATCCCCAGACAAAGAACGAGCAAATCGTAACAATTGATCGTTAATCATAATAATTTTAACAATAAAACTCATTACTCCTACCTGAGCAATAGTTTAACAGTTTACGGCACAGTCTTACAGTTAGAAAAACAATAATATTAAACTTAACACATCCAGGCTGTAACAAGGAATCAGCGATGAAGTGAAGACCTTCAAATTGTCCTGCAAGTCCAGCTCTTTGTCTCATGTTGGACGTCACTGCAGTCTGTCTGGATCAGCTGGAGGAAAACTATAGGCAGACAAATAGACATGTCAAATAATGTTATGTAACATACTTAATATAACTCTTATGAGTGTTCAACAGCTCATTATTTATTTAATTAAAAACATATTATATTAAATTACTCCAATTATATATATACTGTCATTAATGTTGTTGCAAGCCATAAATGTTTCCTACTTTATGTGGTGGAATAATATATTTTTCAGTTTGACACAGTTTAATTTAAAAATATCTTCCCTTTAAATTGTAAAACTTCAACATTATTACTGTGATAAGCCCCCGGCTTGCAACGCAGCGAATTAGCCGGCGGCTAACCCCACTAGCCTCCGCGTTAGCTCACGGCTAACTGCCGCGGCTAATTCGTGTTTAACTCCCGCGGGTCCGCGGTTAAATCCCGGTTAGCTAGCGGTTAGCTAGCGGTTAGCTCGAGGCTAACTCCGCGATTGAGTCCGCGGCGGTTAGCTAGCGGCTAGCTAGCTCCGTTAGCTCCGCTAGCTTGCTAACATACATGAGCTATGCTGGAAGGCTAGTCGTCGGCTAAATCACTGGGCGGCTAGTAGTTAGCGTCTGTTACCAGTTGAGCTATTCACTGACCTAATAAGATGAAGGAAACGGGTCAGGGATGTTGTGTCAGGAGTTTCAGCAAAGCAGCCAGATATAATCTGTGTTTAAAATAAAGGAAAAGGCCCAGCAGCTGTGTGAAAGCACCAAGGGAGACAGGGGTGGTTTGGGGGGTTTTAATGTTTTGGCAGATCATGTTTTCCACTGAGAGCTCTTTTCCCGCCTCTCGTCCCCTCCTGCTGCGTGTGTAAGCTGGTTGGGGTCTGGTTGTCATGGCTACCAGGGTCAACTGACGCTGAAGTCTCCTTTTCTCTCTCACCTCTGCCTGAGTCAGAGGGAAAGTGCAAACTAGGATTTGCCCTCCGAACAAATGCTCATAAATCAAAAACTACAAGTCCTATCGGGAAAACGAACACATCGTGAGCGTCAGCCGAGGGTTTTCTACAATTTAGTGTTGTTCCCACGCGCCTACTGCGAAAATTGTGGCCGTAGTCGTTTTAGAAAAAAAGTATGCGACGTGAGAAATCGTCGAAAAATCGCTCTCGCTTTCCACATACACACACATGGGGAAAAATTCGAAAACTGGTCGGCGCACTCCTCGCTCGGAGGAGCCTGCAGCCCAAACCGTACGTCTCACACAAATAAAACCCACACCATCTGAAAGCCAACAAAAATCCCTACGTTTTTACGTATTTTTTATCTCTGTACCTCAAAATCTGTGGCCACCACGTGAGATTGAACCTTTTTTTTTCAGAATATCACCGAAACTCTGAAGTTAGAGTGTCGGTCAGAGTGGGCCCATAGAGCCCCATTATAAACGCTGATTTTTTATTTTTTTCCCCAAATTTCACCAAAACGTAAACTGCGACCCTGACCAAACCGTAAAAGGTATCGAAACGCCGTTTTCAGGAAGAGAAAGATACACTTCCCGTGCCTCGTACAAACTTCCAAGCAAGTTTCTACTACAAAGCATGGCCGAGTAATCACTCGACAAAGCCAAGCTGTAAATTTTGGAATGTTGCCGCTTTTTTCGGGCTTCTCCATTCATTTCAATGGGAAATTTATCGCGGTTTTTTCGCGACTACGTCGCGAAAAAATCTTGTTTGAAAGAACTGTATAGAAGCACACCGAGTCCGATCGAGACGCACGTTTTGATGTATTTTGTGTCTGTGTGCGACGAACGGTATTTGAGTTGAAAAGTTTCGAAAATCCGTAGGAAAAAGTTTAATAATAACTAGACAATTCCCCTGCGGGAAATCGCGAGAGTGATGCAGTGGCCGCAGCAGTCTGCGATACCATGCTATATTGCTGTGATAGTACGATGCTACGATGATGCTACTATGCCAAGATGCTACTACAATGCTATGATGCTAAGATACTAAGATGCTATGATACTAAGATGCTACAAAGCTAAGATACTATGTTGCTACGATGCTAAGATGTTACAATGCAATTATACTAAGATGCTATGATGCTTTAATGATCACCTATTCATATAGTCATAATATAATCCTGGTGAAAATATTTGCGACTTACGTTGCAAATAATTTCATGTTTGACTACAAAAAGTAATGGTCAGGTCAAGACAGGTATGAAAGTATTCGTATACTTAAGTCGCGAATGTCTTTACTAAGTAGCATGTCTTTACTACCATGAGCAGCAGCTATAACAAAAAGCACAACTCAAATAGTCATTTAAGGCCTGGTTCCTTCTGACTGGATGGGTGTGAGTTTGATGTCATGCAGGGTACAACAAACCAAACAGGATGAGGAGGATGCAGTAGGCCTGGCTGAGAGAGAGAGACACTGAGAAGGGTCGTCCTTTACGCCCTTCTACAAACTGAAGGGCAGGTACAGGCAGCAGACCCCTCCCAGCTCCACCTGAAAGCCAGCATCAAATAAGGAAGAGAGTGGGAGGGATCTCACTAGGATCCCCAGACAAAGAACGAGCAAATCGTAACAATTGATCGTTAATCATAATAATTTTAACAATAAAACTCATTACTCCTACCTGAGCAATAGTTTAACAGTTTACGGCACAGTCTTACAGTTAGATAAACAATAATATTAAACTTAACACATCCAGGCTGTAACAAGGAATCAGCGATGAAGTGAAGACCTTCAAATTGTCCTGCGAGTCCAGCTCTTTGTCTCATGTTGGACGTCACTGCAGTCTGTCTGGATCAGCTGGAGGAAAACTATAGGCAGACAAACAGACATGTCAAATAATGTTATGTAACATACTTAATATAACTCTTATGAGTGTTCAACAGCTCATTATTTATTTAATTAAAAACATCATATTATATTAAATTACTCCAATTATATATATACTGTCATTAATGTTGTTGCAAGCCATAAATGTTTCCTACTTTATGTGGTGGAATAATATATTTTTCAGTTTGACACAGTTTAATTTAAAAATATCTTCCCTTTAAATTGTAAAACTTCAACATTATTACTGTGATAAGCACCCGCTAGCAAGGCGGCGAATTAGCCGGCGGCTAACCCCACTAGCCTCCGCGTTAGCTCACGGCGAACTGCCGCGGCTAATTCGTGTTTAACTCCCGCGGGTCCGCGGTTAAATCCCGGTTAGCTAGCGGTTAGTTAGCGGTTAGCTCGAGGCTAACTCCGCGGTTGAGTCCGCGGCGTTAAGCTAGCGGCTAGCTAGCTCCGTTAGCTCCGCTAGCTTGCTAACATACATGAGCTATGCTGGAAGGCCAGTCGTCGGCTAAATCACTGGGCGGCTAGTCGTTAGCGTCTGTTAGCAGTTTAGCTATTCACTGACCTAATAAGATGAAGGAAACGGGTCAGGGATGTTGTGTCAGGAGTTTCAGCAAAGCAGCCAGATATAATTTGTGTTTAAAATAAAGAAAAAGGTCATAATGTCAGGTTCTGGCCCCCTACAGTACTGCAGTAATGGTTTGGGGGTTTTAATGTTTTGGCAGATCATGTTTTCCACTGAGAGCTCTTTTCCCGCCTCTCGTCCCCAGCAGCTGCGTGTGTGAACGTGTGTAAGCTGGTGGGGGTCTGGTTGTCATGGCTACCAGGGTCAACTGCTCCTGTTAGAATGTCAGTTGGAAGACGGGGAAAGAGAGAGAAAATGCTGAAAAATCGCCTCGAACAGGAAGGACTTGTGGCCAAACCGTATTTCCAATCATTGAACCGACTTAACTTTGGGCATCTTGAGGCTTTCCTGAACGTCTAGATGTGTAATTTGTAGGTAAAATGAAGAAATGTGACCTATTCAAAGCGATTCAAAGAAAGGTTACGTTCTGCTTTCCTCCAGAAATTTCCCTGCCTTTTTAACATGGCAGTCTATGGAGCTGTGGGTGGGTGTTGCTGGCGCATCTTTGTGTCTGACGCCAAAACTATAAGACTTACAGCTTTAGCAGACGAATTTGAGTGAGAAGACACATTTTCCTACGTTTCTATGTATAAATTATGTCTGTCGTGTGAAATTTGTGGCCACGGGAGCAGTTTCGGTGCAGTTTTTTGACTAACTTTCTTCTCCCCTCCTCACTCTAGCTGATGATGTCATCCACTCTAGCACAAACATTCCGCGCAATACACACCCATTATAAACCCTGAAATTTGAGTAAAAACCTACACAACTCTGAGGCTTCATAGTTTAAAAACGGTAAAAGTTGTCGCTAAGTGAAGTGAATCTCTGAAGAGAAGGCAAGAGTACCTACGTTTTAAAGTTTAAATGAAGTCTCTCGGTTAAAGTATGCCAGAGCAGTTCATTGTTGAAAATGTCTGTTGAATTTTTTTTTTTTTCGGGCTTCTCCATTCATTTCAATAGGGAAATTTGTCGCAGTTTTTTCGCGACTACGTCGCGAAAAAATCTTGTTTGAAAGAACTGTATAGAGGCACACCGAGTCCGATCGAGACGCACGTTTTGATGTATTTTGTGTCTGTGTGCGGCGAACGGTATTTGAGTTGAAAGGTTTCGAAAATGCGTAGGAAAAAGTTTAATAATAACTAGACAATTCCCCTGCGGGAAATCGCGAGAGTGATGCAGTGGCCGCAGCAGTCTGCGATACCATGCTATATTGCTGCGACAGTACGATGCTACGATGCTATGATGATGCTACTATGCCAAGATGCTACTACAATGCTATGATGCTAAGATACTAAGATGCTATGATACTAAGATGCTACAAAGCTAAGATACTATGTTGCTACGATGCTAAGATGCTACAATGCAATTATACTAAGATGCTATGATGCTTTAATGTAGGGCTGCAGCTATCGATTCTAGGGCTGAAACGATTCGTCGAGTTACTCGATTAACTCGATTACAAAAAAATGCTCGAGGCAAAAACTCTGCCTCGAAGCCTCGTTAAATTCCTATGACGCGCACTATACGCGCAGGGATCTGAGTTTTCCACACGGACCGTTGTTTTGGAAGCACGGAAGCATTTATGCGAGGCACACCACTACGTCTGGTTTTTGAGCTCGTTTCTGTCCCTTTTTTTATTAAATACCGGTCCATTTTGTGTTTTACGCTAGCGGAGCTTTCGTCGCCTGCCTGCAAACGTGCGCTGCGGTCAAGTTTTGTAAACAATGCCACATGGCCGCTTTCATTCGCGCTTTCCGTGATTCAGCTGCGTGAAATGTATTATAACTTATGAATGTAATGATCACAAACTTTAGACATTTTCTGCCGTTTATGGGCATCTTTACTCTCCGCCATCGTGCCAAATAAATTCAAAATATATCACGCGCTACTGGTGTGCCTCGCATAAATGCTTCCGTGCTTCCAAAACAACGGTCCGTGTGGAAAACTCAGATCCCTGCGCGTATAGTGCGCGTCATAGGAATTTAACGAGGCTTCGAGGCAGAGTTTTTGCCTCGAGCATTTTTTTGTAATCGAGTTAATCGAGTAACTCGACGAATCGTTTCAGCCCTAGAATCGATAGCTGCAGCCCTACTTTAATGATCACCTGTTCATATAGTCATAATATAATCCTGGTGAAAATATTTGCGACTTACGTTGCAAATAATTTCATGTTTGACTACAAAAAGTAATGGTCAGGTCAAGACAGGTATGAAAGTATTCGCGACTTACGTTGCGAATGTCTTTACTAAGTAGCATGTCTTTACTACCATGAGCAGCAGCTATAACAAAAAGCACAACTCAAATAGTCATTTAAGGCCTGGTTCCTTCTGACTGGATGGGTGTGAGTTTGATGTCATGCAGGGTACAACAAACCAAACAGGATGAGGAGGATGCAGTAGGCCTGGCTGAGAGAGCGAGACACTGAGAAGGGTCGTCCTTTATGCTTCGCCTTCTACAAACTGAAGGGCAGGTACAGGCAGCAGACCCCTCCCAGCTCCACCTGAAAGCCAGCATCAAATAAGGAAGAGAGTGGGAGGGATCGTCACACCCCCACCTTTAAGAGGGCTGTCCTCACTAGGATCCCCAGACAAAGAACGAGCAAATCGTAATAATTGATCGTTAATCATAATAATTTTAACAATAAAACTCATTACTCCTACCTGAGCAATAGTTTAACAGTTTACGGCACAGTCTTACAGTTAGAAAAACGTCAATATTAAACTTAACACATCCAGGCTGTAACAAGGAATCAGCGATGAAGTGAAGACCTTCAAACTGTCCTGTTAGTCCAGCTCTTTGTCTCATGTTGGACATCACTGCAGTCTGTCTGGATCAGCTGGAGGAAAACTATACGCAGACAAATAGACATGTCAAATAATGTTATGTAACATACTGAATATAACTCTTATGAGTGTTCAACAGCTCATTATTTAATTAAAAATATCATATTATATTAAATTACTCCAATTATTTATATATACTGTCATTAATGTTGTTACAAGCCATAAACGTTTCCTACTTTATGTGGTGGAATAATATATTTTTCAGTTTGACACAGTTTTAGTGGCTAACCCCACTAGCCTCCGCGTTAGCTCGCGGCTAACTCCCGCGGGTCCGCGGTTAAATCCCGGTTAGCTCGCGGTTAAGTCCCGGTTAGCTCGCGGTTAAATCCCGGTTAGCTTGCGGTTAGCTCGAGGCTAGCTCGCGGTTAGCTCGAGGCTAACTCCGCGGTTTAGTCCGCGGCGGTTAGCTAGCTGCTAGCTCCGCTAGCTCGCTAACATACATGAGCTATGCTGGAAGGCTAGCCTAAGGCTAAAACATTGGGCAGCTAGTAGTTAACTTCTATTAACAGTTCAGCTATGTTGGGCACAAACACTTAACATATAAATAATTCTAGAAACTCACTTACCTAATAAAGTGATAGCACCAACAGAGGAGGGAGGGAGAGAGAGAGGGAGGGAAGGAGGGAGAGGGAGAGAGAGAGCGAGAGGGAGAGAGGGGGGGGGGGGGGGTCATGGAGTGTTCTGTCTCCCCATTGTAACAGTGTGAGAGTCCCTAATGTTTTGTCAGTCTGTGTCTGTAATGCTATAGTGGGAGGGGAGGTGGGGGGGTTGGAGTGGGGGGGTCATAGTGTCAGGTTCTGGCTCCCTACTATAGTCCTGTAATGGGTTTAGGGGGTCATAATGTTTTGGCAGTCTGTGTCTGTAATGCTTAAATGGAGTGGAGGGGGGGGGGTCATAGTGTCAGATTCTGGCTCCCTACTATAGTCCTGTAATGGGTTGAGGGGTCATAATGTTTTGGCAGTCTGTGTCTGTAATGCTATAGTGGGAGGGGGGGTGGGGGGATTGGAGTGGGGGGGTCATAATGTCAGGTTCTGG
Source organism: Chelon labrosus (assembly GCF_963514085.1). Classification (NCBI taxonomy): domain Eukaryota; kingdom Metazoa; phylum Chordata; class Actinopteri; order Mugiliformes; family Mugilidae; genus Chelon; species Chelon labrosus. Next base: position 113,740 of record NW_028181764.1, on the reverse strand, counting down.
CCCCCTACAGTACTGCAGTAATGGTTTGAGAGGGTTTTAATGTTTTGGCAGATCCTGTTATCCACTGAGAACTCTTTTCCCGCCACTCGGGTCTGGTTGTCATGGCTACCAGGGTCAACTGCTGCTCCTTCTCCTTCTCCCTCTCACCTCTGCCTGAGTCAGAGGGAAAGTGCAAACTAGGATTTGCCCTCCGAACAAATGCTTGTATCTCAAAAACTACAAGTGCTATCGAGAAAACAAACACATCGTGAGCGTCAGCCAAGGGTTTTCTACAATTTAGTGTTGTCGCCACGCGCGTACTGCCAAAATTGTGGCCGTAGTCGTTTTGGAAAGAAAGTATGCGACACGAAAAATCGTCGAGAAATCCCTCTCGATTTCCACATACACACACATGGGGAAAAATTCGAAAAGCTGTCGCCGCACTCCTCTCTCAGAGGAGCCTCCAGTCCAAACCGTACGTCCCACACATATCAAACCAACACCATCTTAAAGCCAACAAAAATCCCTACGTTTTTATGTATTTTTTATCTCTGTACCTCAAAAACTGTGACCACCACGTGAGATTGAACCTTTTTTTTTCAGAATATCACCGAAACTCTGAAGTTAGAGTGAGGCTCAGAGGGAGGGATTTTTAATTTTTTTCCCCAAATTTCACCAAACGTAAACTGCGACCCTGACCAAACCGTAAAAGGTATCGAAACGCCGTTTTCAGGAAGAGAAAGCTACACTTCCCGTGCCTCGTACAAACTTCCAAGCAAGTTTCTACTACAAAGCATGGCCGAGTAATCGCTGGACAAAGCCAAGCTGTAAATTTTGGAATGTTGCCGCTTTTTTCGGGCTTCTCCATTCATTTCAATGGGAAATTGATCGCGTTTTTTTCGCGACTACGTCGCGAAAAAATCTTGTTTGGAAGAACTGTATAGAAGCACACCGAGTCCGATCGAGACGCACGTTTTGATGTATTTTGTGTCTGTGTGCGACGAACGGTATTTGAGTTGAAAGGTTTCGAAAATCGGCCGTAGGAAAAAGTTTAATAATAATAAGAAGAAAAACGTAGTGAAGAACAATAGTTTGCAGTGCTTCGCACTGCAAACTATTGACTCCCATAGCTTTGCTATGAGGGTCAATAGTTTGCATTGCGTAGCACTGCATCACTAACTAGACAATTCCCCTGCGGGAAATCGCGAGAGTGATGCAGTGGCCGCAGCAGTCTGCGATACCATGCTATATTGCTGTGATAGTACGATGCTACGATGCTACGATGATGCTACTATGCCAAGATGCTACAATGCTGAATGAATGAATTAATTTATTGATCATTGAGAGATACTCACGAGCACGAACGGGGGGACGAGCTTGAGAGCAGGGTCGGTGGGAAGGCTCCTCTCCGGCCGGGGGGGACGTCTGATGAAACATTAAGACCAAACACATACAGAACTCAGCAGTTAAGGAGAAAACAATAGATGTAACATTTCTAGAGCCATTTTCACGCAGACAGATGTCATTGTGGCACAGAAGCTTATCTACTGTGTAAATACCTCCAGGGGGGAAGGGGTGGACCTCAGCTCCTCCAGGTCGAGCCTCCTCCAGCGCTGCTTCACCGCCATGGAACGTCTGGACTTCCTAGGCATCCTGCTGACAAAAAATAGACAGAAAAAAAAACAAGACAAAATACTTTTCAAAGCTTAACAGGCTATCAAACCTATCAAACTAACCTAAACCCTAACCTTTACCTAAACTCTAACTACCTAATGTAAAATAATCTAATCTAAGACAAATTAATGTAATATGTTATACTTAAATTAAATCTGTGTAGATGAAGGTGTGGTGAATGTATGTGTGTGGGTGAGGTGGCGATACTGCTCTGCGATGGATGAGGGCGATGAATCAACGATGATCACTCTCAGCTGTCGAAGCACAGGAACCCTTTAATCCTATCAAAGACAATGCAAAAAAATTGAAATGTCTTTCAAATGTTATAAGTAAATGTAAGCAACAAGCTAATAACAAAGCAGACACATGTTAAACATCTGTAGTTGTCATAAAGTGTGTGTTTTCCTTATACTAAGATGCTATGATGCTAAGATACTACAATGCTAAGATGCTTTAATGATGCTACAATGCTATGATGCTAAGATGCTTTAATGATGCTACCATGCTATGATGCTTTAATGATCACCTGTTCATATAGTCATAATATAATCCTGGTGAAATTATTTGCGACTTACGTCGCAAATAATTTCATGTTTGACTGCAAAAAGTAATGGTCACGTCAAGACAGGTATGAAAGTATTCGCGACTTACGTCGCGAATGTCTTTACTAAGTAGCATGTCTTTACTACCATGAGCAGCAGCTATAACAAAAAGCACAACTCAAATAGTCATTTAAGGCCTGGTTCCTTCTGACTGGATGGGTGTGAGTTTGATGTCATGCAGGGTACAACAAACCAAACAGGATGAGGAGGATGCAGTAGGCCTGGCTGAGAGAGAGAGACACTGAGAAGGGTCGTCCTTTACGCCCTTCTACAAACTGAAGGGCAGGTACAGGCAGCAGACCCCTCCCAGCTCCACCTGAAAGCCAGCATCAAATAAGGAAGAGAGTGGGAGGATCTCACTAGGATCCCCAGACAAAGAACGAGCAAATCGTAACAGTTGATCGTTAATCATAATAATTTTAACAATAAAACTCATTACTCCTACCTGAGCAATAGTTTAACAGTTTACGGCACAGTCTTACAGTTAGAAAAACAATAATATTAAACTTAACACATCCAGGCTGTAACAAGGAATCAGCGATGAAGTGAAGACCTTCAAATTGTCCTGCGAGTCCAGCTCTTTGTCTCATGTTGGACGTCACTGCAGTCTGTCTGGATCAGCTGGAGGAAAACTATAGGCAGACAAATAGACATGTCAAATAATGTTATGTAACATACTTAATATAACTCTTATGAGTGTTCAACAGCTCATTATTTATTTAATTAAAAACATCATATTATATTAAATTACTCCAATTATATATATACTGTCATTAATGTTGTTGCAAGCCATAAATGTTTCCTACTTTATGTGGTGGAATAATATATTTTTCAGTTTGACACAGTTTCATTTAAAAATATCTTCCCTTTAAATTGTAAAACTTCAACATTATTACTGTGATAAGCCCCCGGCTTGCAACGCGGCGAATTAGCCGGCGGCTAACCCCACTAGCCTCCGCGTTAGCTCACGGCTAACTGCCGCGGCTAATTCGTGTTTAACTCCCGCGGGTCCGCGGTTAAATCCCGGTTAGCTAGCGGTTAGCTCGAGGCTAACTCCGCGGTTGAGTCCGCGGCGTTAAGGTAGCGGATAGCTAGCTCCGTTAGCTCCGCTAGCTTGCTAACATACATGCGCTATGCTGGAAGGCTAGTCGTAGGCTAAATCACTGGGCGGCTAGTCGTTAGCGTCTGTTAGCAGTTAAGCTATTCACTGACCTAATAAGATGAAGGAAACGGGTCAGGGATGTTGTGTCAGGAGTTTCAGCAAAGCAGCCAGATATAATTTGTGTTTAAAATAAAGGAAAAGGTCAAACATGACTGAGAAATTGTCATTCAGTCAATGAGAAGAGCTATAGCTAAGAGGCCCAGCAGCTGTGTGAAAGCACCAAGGGAGACAGGGATGGTTTGGGGGGTTTTAATGTTTTGGCAGATCATCTTTTCCACTGAGAGCTCTTTTCCCGCCTCTCGTCCCCAGCAGCTGCGTGTGTGAACGTGTGTAAGCTGGTTGGGGTCTGGTTGTCATGGCTACCAGGGTCAACTGCTCCTGTTAGAATGTCAGTTGGAAGACGGGGAAAGAGAGAGAAAATGCTGAAAAATCGCCTCGAACAGGAAGGACTTGTGGCCAAACCGTATTTCCAATCATTGAACCGACTTAACTTTGGGCATCTTGAGGCTTTCCTGAACGTCTACATATGCAGTTTGTGGGTAAAATGACGAAATGTGACCTATTCTAAGCGATTCAAAGAAAGGTTACGTCTGCTTTCCTCCAGAAATTTCCCTGCCTTTTTAACATGGCAGTCTATGGAGCTGTGGATGGGTGTTGCTGGCGCATCTTTGTGTCTGACGCCAAAACTATAAGACTTACAGCTTTAGCAGACGAATTTGAGTGAGAAGACAAATTTTCCTACGTTTCTATGTATAAATTATGTCTGTCGTGTGAAATTTGTGGCCACGGGAGCAGTTTCTGTGCAGTTTTTTGACTAACTTTCTTCTCCCCTCCTCACTCTAGCTGATGATGTCATCCACTCTAGCACAAACATTCCGCGCAATACACACCCATTATAAACCCTGAAATTTGAGTAAAAACCTACACAACTCTGAGGCTTCATAGTTTAAAAACGGTAAAACTTGTCGACAAGTGAAGTGAATCTCTGAAGAGAAGGCAAGAGTACCTACATTTTAAAGTTTAAATGAAGTCTCTCGGTTAAAGTATGCCAGAGCAGTTCATTGTTGAAAATGTCTGTTGAATTTTTTTTTTTTTCGGGCTTCTCCATTCATTTCAATTGGGAAATTTGTCGCAGTTTTTTCGCGACTACGTCGCGAAAAAATCGTGTTTGAAAGAACTGTATAGAAGCACACCGAGTCCGATCGAGACGCACGTTTTGATGTATTTTGACCTGTGTGCGACGAACGGTATTTGAGTTGAAAGGTTTCGAAAATGCGTAGGAAAAAGTTTAATAATAACTAGACAATTCCCCTGCGGGAAATCGCGAGAGTGATGCAGTGGCCGCAGCAGTCTGCGATACCATGCTATATTGCTGTGATAGTACGATGCTACGATGCTACGATGATGCTACTATGCCAAGATGCTACAATGCTGAATGAATGAATTAATTTATTGCTCATTGAGAGATACTCACGAGCACGAACGGGGGGACGAGCTTGAGAGCAGGGTCGGTGGGAAGGCTCCTCTCCGGCCGGGGGGAACGTCTAATGAAACATTAAGACCAAACACATACAGAACTCAGCAGTTAAGGAGAAAACAATAGATGTAACATTTCTAGAGCCATTTTCACGCAGACAGATGTCATTGTGGCACAGAAGCTTATCTACTGTGTAAATACCTCCAGGGGGGAAGGGGTGGACCTCAGCTCCTCCAGGTCGAGCCTCCTCCAGCGCTGCTTCACCGCCATGGAACGTCTGGACTTCCTAGGCATCCTGCTGACAAAAAATAGACAGAAAAAAAAAACAAGACAAAATACTTTTCAAAGCTTAACAGGCTATCAAACCTATCAAACTAACCTAAACCCTAACCTTTACCTAAACTCTAACTACCTAATGTAAAATAATCTAATCTAAGACAAATTAATGTAATATGTTATACTTAAATTAAATCTGTGTCGATGAAGGTGTGGTGAATGTATGTGTGTGGGTGAGGTGGCGATACTGCTCTGCGATGGTTGAGGGCGATGAATCAACGATGATCACTCTCAGCTGTCGAAGCACAGGAACCCTTTAATCCTATCAAAGACAATGCAAAAAAATTGAAATGTCTTTCAAATGTTATAAGTAAATGTAAGCAACAAGCTAATAACAAAGCAGACACATGTTAAACATCTGTAGTTGTCATAAAGTGTGTGTTTTCCTTATACTAAGATGCTATGATGCTAAGATACTACAATGCTAAGATGCTTTAATGATGCTACAATGCTATGATGCTAAGATGCTTTAATGATGCTACCATGCTATGATGCTTTAATGATCACCTGTTCATATAGTCATAATATAATCCTGGTGAAATTATTTGCGATTTACGTTGCAAATAATTTCATGTTTGACTACAAAAAGTAATGGTCAGGTCAAGACAGGTATGAAAGTATTCGCGACTTACGTCGCGAATGTCTTTACTAAGTAGCATGTCTTTACTACCATGAGCAGCAGCTATAACAAAAAGCACAACTCAAATAGTCATTTAAGGCCTGGTTCCTTCTGACTGGATGGGTGTGAGTTTGATGTCATGCAGGGTACAACAAACCAAACAGGATGAGGAGGATGCAGTAGGCCTGGCTGAGAGAGAGAGACACTGAGAAGGGTCGTCCTTTATGCTTCGCCTTCTACAAACTGAAGGGCAGGTACAGGCAGCAGACCCCTCCCAGCTCCACCTGAAAGCCAGCATCACATAAGGAAGAGAGTGGGAGGGATCGTCACACCCCCACCAGGATTATATTATGACTATATGAACAGGTGAATTATTATGATTAACGATCAATTATTACAATTTGCTCGTTAATCATAATAATTTTAACAATAAAACTCATTACTCCTACCTGAGCAATAGTTGAACAGTTTACGGCACAGTTTTACAGTTAGAAAAACAATAATATTAAACTTAACACATCCAGGCTGTAACAAGGAATCAGCGATGAAGTGAAGACCTTCAAATTGTCCTGCGAGTCCAGCTCTTTGTCTCATGTTGGACGTCACTGCAGTCTGTCTGGATCAGCTGGAGGAAAACTATAGGCAGACAAATAGACATGTCAAATAATGTTATGTAACATACTTAATATAACTCTTATGAGTGTTCAACAGCTCATTATTTATTTAATTAAAAACATCATATTATATTAAATTACTCCAATTATATATATATACTGTCATTAATGTTGTTGCAAGCCAAAAATGTTTACTACTTTATGTGGTGGAATAATATATTTTTCAGTTTGACACAGTTTCATTTAAAAATATCTTCCCTTTAAATTGTAAAACTTCAACATTATTACTGTGATAAGCTCCCGCTAGCAAAGGGGCGAATTAGCCGGCGGCTAACCCCACTAGCCTCCGCGTTAGCTCACGGCTAACTGCCGCGGCTAATTCGTGTTTAACTCCCGCGGGTCCGCGGTTAAATCCCGGTTAGCTAGCGGTTAGCTAGCGGTTAGCTCGAGGCTAACTCCGCGATTGAGTCCGCGGCGGTTAGCTAGCGGCTAGCTAGCTCCGTTAGCTCCGCTAGCTTGCTAACATACATGAGCTATGCTGGAAGGCTAGTCGTCGGCTAAATCACTGGGCGGCTAGTAGTTAGCGTCTGTTACCAGTTGAGCTATTCACTGACCTAATAAGATGAAGGAAACGGGTCAGGGATGTTGTGTCAGGAGTTTCAGCAAAGCAGCCAGATATAATCTGTGTTTAAAATAAAGGAAAAGGCCCAGCAGCTGTGTGAAAGCACCAAGGGAGACAGGGGTGGTTTGGGGGGTTTTAATGTTTTGGCAGATCATGTTTTCCACTGAGAGCTCTTTTCCCGCCTCTCGTCCCCTCCTGCTGCGTGTGTAAGCTGGTTGGGGTCTGGTTGTCATGGCTACCAGGGTCAACTGACGCTGAAGTCTCCTTTTCTCTCTCACCTCTGCCTGAGTCAGAGGGAAAGTGCAAACTAGGATTTGCCCTCCGAACAAATGCTCATAAATCAAAAACTACAAGTCCTATCGGGAAAACGAACACATCGTGAGCGTCAGCCGAGGGTTTTCTACAATTTAGTGTTGTTCCCACGCGCCTACTGCGAAAATTGTGGCCGTAATCGTTTTAGAAAAAAAGTATGCGACGTGAAAAATCGGCGAAAAATCGCTCTCGCTTTCCACATACACACACATGGGGAAAAATTCGAAAACTGGTCGGCGCACTCCTCGCTCGGAGGAGCCTGCAGCCCAAACCGTACGTCTCACACAAATAAAACCCACACCATCTGAAAGCCAACAAAAATCCCTACGTTTTTACGTATTTTTTATCTCTGTACCTCAAAATCTGTGGCCACCACGTGAGATTGAACCTTTTTTTTTCAGAATATCACCGAAACTCTGAAGTTAGAGTGTCGGTCAGAGTGGGCCCATAGAGCCCCATTATAAACGCTGATTTTTTATTTTTTTCCCCAAATTTCACCAAAACGTAAACTGCGACCCTGACCAAACCGTAAAAGGTATCGAAACGCCGTTTTCAGGAAGAGAAAGATACACTTCCCGTGCCTCGTACAAACTTCCAAGCAAGTTTCTACTACAAAGCATGGCCGAGTAATCACTCGACAAAGCCAAGCTGTAAATTTTGGAATGTTGCCGCTTTTTTCGGGCTTCTCCATTCATTTCAATGGGAAATTTATCGCGTTTTTTTAGCGACTACGTCGCGAAAAAATCTTGTTTGAAAGAACTGTATAGAAGCACACCGAGTCCGATCGAGACGCACGTTTTGATGTATTTTGTGTCTGTGTGCGACGAACGGTATTTGAGTTGAAAAGTTTCGAAAATCCGTAGGAAAAAGTTTAATAATAATAAGAAGAAAAAACGTAGTGAAGAACAATAGTTTGCAGTGCTTCGCACTGCAAACTATTGACTCCCATAGCTTTGCTATGAGGGTCAATAGTTTGCATTGCGTAGCACTGCATCACTAACTAGACAATTCCCCTGCGGGAAATCGCGAGAGTGATGCAGTGGCCGCAGCAGTCTGCGATACCATGCTATATTGCTGTGATAGTACGATGCTACGATGCTATGATGATGCTACTATGCCAAGATGCTACTACAATGCTATGATGCTAAGATACTATGTTGCTACGATGCTAAGATGCTACAATGCAATTATACTAAGATGCTATGATGCTTTAATGATCACCTGTTCATATAGTCATAATATAATCCTGGTGAAAATATTTGCGACTTACGTTGCAAATAATTTCATGTTTGACTACAAAAAGTAATGGTCAGGTCAAGACAGGTATGAAAGTATTCACGACTTAAGTCGCGAATGTCTTTACTAAGTAGCATGTCTTTACTACCATGAGCAGCAGCTATAACAAAAAGCACAACTCAAATAGTCATTTAAGGCCTGGTTCCTTCTGACTGGATGGGTGTGAGTTTGATGTCATGCAGGGTACAACAAACCAAACAGGATGAGGAGGATGCAGTAGGCCTGGCTGAGAGAGAGAGACACTGAGAAGGGTCGTCCTTTACGCCCTTCTACAAACTGAAGGGCAGGTACAGGCAGCAGAGCCCTCCCAGCTCCACCTGAAAGCCAGCATCACATAAGGAAGAGAGTGGGAGGGATCTCACTAGGATCCCCAGACAAAGAACGAGCAAATCGTAACAATTGATCGTTAATCGTAATAATTTTAACAATAAAACTCATTACTCCTACCTGAGCAATAGTTTAACAGTTTACGGCACAGTCTTACAGTTAGATAAACAATAATATTAAACTTAACACATCCAGGCTGTAACAAGGAATCAGCGATGAAGTGAAGACCTTCAAATTGTCCTGCGAGTCCAGCTCTTTGTCTCATGTTGGACGTCACTGCAGTCTGTCTGGATCAGCTGGAGGAAAACTATAGGCAGACAAATAGACATGTCAAATAATGTTATGTAACATACTTAATATAACTCTTATGAGTGTTCAACAGCTCATTATTTATTTAATTAAAAACATCATATTATATTAAATTACTCCAATTATATATATATACTGTCATTAATGTTGTTGCAAGTCATAAATGTTTCCTACTTTATGTGGTGGAATAATATATTTTTCAGTTTGACACAGTTTAATTTAAAAATATCTTCCCTTTAAATTGTAAAACTTCAACATTATTACTGTGATAAGCACCCGCTAGCAAGGCGGCGAATTAGCCGGCGGCTAACCCCACTAGCCTCCGCGTTAGCTCACGGCGAACTGCCGCGGCTAATTCGTGTTTAACTCCCGCGGGTCCGCGGTTAAATCCCGGTTAGCTAGCGGTTAGTTAGCGGTTAGCTCGAGGCTAACTCCGCGGTTGAGTCCGCGGCGTTAAGCTAGCGGCTAGCTAGCTCCGTTAGCTCCGCTAGCTTGCTAACATACATGAGCTATGCTGGAAGGCTAGTCGTCGGCTAAATCACTGGGCGGCTAGTCGTTAGCGTCTGTTAGCAGTTTAGCTTTTCACTGACCTAATAAGATGAAGGAAACGGGTCAGGGATGTTGTGTCAGGAGTTTCAGCAAAGCAGCCAGATATAATTTGTGTTTAAAATAAAGGAAAAGGTCATAATGTCAGGTTCTGGCCCCCTACAGTACTGCAGTAATGGTTTGGGGGGTTTTAATGTTTTGGCAGATCATGTTTTCCACTGAATGCTCTTTTCCCGCCTCTCGTCCCCAGCAGCTGCGTGTGTGAACGTGTGTAAGCTGGTTGGGGTCTGGTTGTCATGGCTACCAGGGTCAACTGCTCCTGTTAGAATGTCAGTTGGAAGACGGGGAAAGAGAGAGAAAATGCTGAAAAATCGCCTCGAACAGGAAGGACTTGTGGCCAAACCGTATTTCCAATCATTGAACCGACTTAACTTTGGGCATCTTGAGGCTTTCCTGAACGTCTAGATGTGTAATTTGTAGGTAAAATGAAGAAATGTGACCTATTCAAAGCGATTCAAAGAAAGGTTACGTCTGCTTTCCTCCAGAAATTTCCCTGCCTTTTTAACATGGCAGTCTATGGAGCTGTGGGTGGGTGTTGCTGGCGCATCTTTGTGTCTGACGCCAAAACTATAAGACTTACAGCTTTAGCAGACGAATTTGAGTGAGAAGACACATTTTCCTACGTTTCTATGTATAAATTATGTCTGTCGTGTGAAATTTGTGGCCACGGGAGCAGTTTCTGTGCAGTTTTTTGACTAACTTTCTTCTCCCCTCCTCACTCTAGCTGATGATGTCATCCACTCTAGCACAAACATTCCGCGCAATACACACCCATTATAAACCCTGAAATTTGAGTAAAAACCTACACAACTCTGAGGCTTCATAGTTTAAAAACGGTAAAAGTTGTCGCTAAGTGAAGTGAATCTCTGAAGAGAAGGCAAGAGTACCTACGTTTTAAAGTTTAAATGAAGTCTCTCGGTTAAAGTATGCCAGAGCAGTTCATTGTTGAAAATGTCTGTTGAATTTTTTTTTTTTTCGGGCTTCTCCATTCATTTCAATAGGGAAATTTGTCGCAGTTTTTTCGCGACTACGTCGCGAAAAAATCTTGTTTGAAAGAACTGTATAGAAGCACACCGAGTCCGATCGAGACGCACGTTTTGATGTATTTTGTGTCTGTGTGCGACGAACGGTATTTGAGTTGAAAGGTTTCGAAAATGCGTAGGAAAAAGTTTAATAATAATAATAATAATAATAATAATAAGAAGAAAAACGTAGTGAAGAACAATAGTTTGCAGTGCTTCGCACTGCAAACTATTGACCCCCATAGCTTTGCTATGAGGGGGGTCAATAGTTTGCATTGCGTAGCACTGCATCACTAACTAGAAAATTCCCGCGGAAATTTTTGAAGTGCCGAGTGGGCTGTTGCCGGGGTTCTGTATTGAAAAAGCACACCTCAAATAGCCACAAATGTTAGCAATTAGCATGTCTTTACATGCAGTCAAGCATTAGCCGCTAATGTTAGCAATTAGCATGTCTTTACTACCATGAGCAGCTGGCACGCTGGATGCTCTTGGTAGTAAAGCATTAGCCACTAATGTTAGCAATTAGCATGTCTTTACTAAGTAGCATGTCTTTACTACCATGAGCAGCAGCTATAACAAAAAGCACAACTCAAATAGTCATTTAAGGCCTGGTTCCTACTGACAGGATGGGTGTGAGTTTGATGTCATGCAGGGTACAACAAACCAAACAGGATGAGGAGGATGCAGTAGGCCTGGCTGAGAGAGAGAGACACTGATAAGGGTCGTCCTTTATGCTTCGCCTTCTACAAACTGAAGGACAGGTACAGGCAGCAGACCCCTCCCAGCTCCACCTGAAAGCCAGCATCAAATAAGGAAGAGAGCGAGACGGATCGTCACACCCCCACCTTTAAGAGGGGTGTCCTCACTAGGATCCCCAGACAAAGAACAGCAAATCGTGATAATTGATCGTTAATCATAATAATTTTAACAATAAAACTCATTACTCCTGCCTGAGCAATAGTTTAACAGTTCACGGCACAGTCTTACAGTTAGAAAAACATCAATATTAAACTTAACACATCCAGGCTGTAACAAGGAATCAGCGATGAAGTGAAGACCTTCAAATTGTCCTGTGAGTCCAGCTCTTCGTCTCACGTTGGACGTCACTGCAGTCTGTCTGGATCAGCTGGAGGAATACTATACGCAGACAAATAGACCTGTCAAATAATGTTATGTAACATACTTAATATAACTCTTATGAGTGTTCAACAGCTCATTATTTATTTAATTAAAAACATCATATATTAAATTACTCCAATTATATATATATACTGTCATTAATGTTGTTGCAAGCCATAAATGTTTCCTACTTTATGTGGTGGAATAATATATTTTTCAGTTTGACACAGTTTAATTTAAAAATATCTTCCCTTTAAATTGTAAAACGTCAACATTATTACTGTGATAAGCTCCCGCGAGCAACGCGGCGAATTAGCCGGCGGCTAACCCCACTAGCCTCCGCATTAGCTCACGGCTAACCACCGCGGCTAATTCGTGTTTAACTCCCGCGGGTCTGCGGTTAAATCCCGGTTAGCTAGCGGTTAGCTAGCGGTTAGCTCCCCAGATAGCCACTGGACGCTGTAACGGAACAGGGCCGCAACCGCAAAACGATAGAGCCGGGTCTGGCCCGCATCCGCCTCGCGGACTCGTTCCTGAGTCCAAACGCACATCGGGCCGAAGCCGTTTCTGGTCTGTTTTTAGGGGTTGTTGCGGATATGTGCCAGCGCCGATCCAGCACCGCCTGATTATCCCGTTACAGATGCGTAACGGGTGCGTGAAACGATTCCGCCTACCGGAGCTGTGCCGGATGTGTTACGATTCCGCTTAAATCACCACTGGATTGTCCTTTTGCCTTATTTTCGGCAGGTTTCAGTTGGAGCAATGCGTATAGGCTATAGCTGAAATAAATCGTTTTCATGATTAAAACGCATAGCCTACTAAAACAACGTGAACAAAGTTAACAAACACAGAGTTAATGACCACGAATTCATAGATTTAATTATAAAAAACGAACAACAAAGTCATGAACAAAGTCAGCAATTAACACAGAACACAGAGAACAACAAACACAGAATTAATGGATAAAAAAAAAACCACACAGGCTATTAACACAACGTGAAAAAAAAAACAAAAAAAAACATGCACTTAAACAAAATCACTCGGTGGGTGCTGTGGCAGCTGTTGCTGTTGCTCCTGCTGCTGACGCCCTCCTCGATCCTGTCCGCCGACCAGATGTCCGAGACCAAAACCGGGGACATAATCCCAAAATTTTGGAAAAAACGGGGACATTTTTAGTTTGACTGTCAATCTGATTGAAATACATACAAGTTTTATCTTCAAAAAACAGGGACATAGGTAGTTTTTTCTGTATTTTCCCGGAGGCAACCAAAAACGGGGACTGTCCCCTGAAACCGGGGACGTCTGGTCATCCTAGCTAAGACCACCTTTTAAAATTCAGCACATTAGCGCAAATATATGTCATGATATTAAAAAGTTGATTCGGTTATCCTATAATTGGGTCTATTCTGTGCAACACTCATGCTAGCCTATTTGTGTAGCGCAGTAGCGCTATAGATGCGGCTTTAACATCAAACGGCTAACACAGACTCGTGGTGCGCAAATAACAGCCTGTAACTGCTATCTACAAAGCAAACAGCATTTCACTTGCACGTTTAAGTAATAGTAAATTAGAATAAACACATACAAATAGATGTACATAATAAACACATAGAATAAACACATAAAAACTTACGTGTGCATAGCTGGTCAGATAAATCTGCGTTGACAGCTTGGTTTGATGATTTTTTTTATTATTTTTTGGCGCTTCTGGCTGAAGTCCGTAGTACGGATGTGGGCCGTATCTGTAAGACGACAGTCAAGCCAGACCCAACGTTCACTTGGCACTTTGGGCGCTGTCGTAAAACGGACCTAAAACGGAGCTCAAACGGACCTGTGCTGTAACGGACCTTATAGCATCACAAAATGTACTGTATTATTTTGTTTTTAAACACTGATAATATTGCTCAGCTTAATGACAATGCATTTATCTCATGCTAACTGACAAAAATGCCGAAAATAAGGCAAAAGGACAATCCAGTGGTGATTTAAGCGGAATCGTAACACATCCGGCACAGCTCCGGTAGGCGGAATCGTTTCACGCACCCGTTACGCATCTGTAACGGGATGATCAGGCGGTGCTGGATCGGCGCTGGCACATATCCGCAACAACCCCTAAAAACAGACCAGAAACGGCTTCGGCTCGATGTGCATTTGGACTCAGGAACGAGTCCGTGAGGCGGATGCGGGCCAGACCCGGCTCTATCGTTTTGCGGTTGCGGCCCTGTTCCGTTACAGCGTCCAGTGGCTATCTGTCTCTGTCAAAACAGTGCTGGCTCAAATCCGTTTTGCAGATATGGGCCAGAGCAGTTTTTAGCCCTTTTTTAAATGCAATCGGCTCAGATATGTATCACAGATTCGGGCCACACCAGTGTGGCCTATGTGAAAACAGTATCGGCTCAGATTCATATTGCAGATCTGGACCAAATCAGTGTCAGACACAGCTAATGTCTTTCGGTAACCTATGGGAAAAGTGATCTGGGCCAGATCTGTAAAATGATATAAATACTGAACTGATGGCAGTTAGAATGTTTAAGCTGAAACCTCTATCTGGCACGGATCTGGTTCACAATCAGAAAACGTCTCTAAGCTAGAAACGGAGGCAAGGGGCTTAAAACGGATCCGGGCCAAATGTAATTGCTATCTGGGTCGAGGCTAACTCCGCGGTTGAGTCCGCGGCGTTAAGGTAGCGGCTAGCTAGCTCCGTTAGCTCCGCTAGCTCGCTAACATACATGAGCTATGGTGGACGGCTAGTCGTTAGCGTCTGTTAGCAGTTTAGCTATTCACTGACCTAATAAGATGAAGGAAACGGGTCAGGGATGTTGTGTCAGGAGTTTCAGCAAAGCAGCCAGATATAATTTGTGTTTAAAATAAAGAAAAAAGGTCAAACATGACTGAGAAGTTGTCATTCAGTCAATGAGAAGAGCAATAGCTAAGAGGCCCAGCAGCTGTGTGAAAGCACCAAGGGAGACAGGGATGGTTTGGGGGGTTTTAATGTTTTGGCAGATCCTGTTTTCCACTGGGAGCTTAAATAGTGGCTAGCGCTGACGCGCTAGCTGCTCTGCTTTCTCTGTCTGTCATTTTACACACGCAGATTCAAATTAAGTGCTAAGAACTACTAAAATGGCTGCCTAATGTTAGCATTAGGTTAATGCATGTCTTTAATTTTTAGTGGCAAGAAATTAGTGGCTAGCTATTCGCTAACATGCTAATGGTGCCACTAATGCTACCACCAATTTCTACCACTAAAAATTAGCATTAGCCGCTAATGGTAACAATTAACATGACGCGCTAGCCACTAATTTTAACATTGGTTTAGTGTTAGCATGTCTTTTAAGCCACTAAAAATTAAATACATGCTAATTGCTAACATGCTAATTGCTAATATGCTATTCGCTAACATGCTAATGCTGCCACTAATGCTACCACCAATTTCTTGCCACTAAAAAGTAGCATTAGCCGCTAATGGTAACAATTAACATGACGCGCTAGCCACTAATTTTAACATTGGTTTAGTGTTAGCATGTCTTTTAAGCCACTAAAAATTAAATACATGCTAATTGCTAACATGCTAATTGCTAATATGCTATTCGCTAACATGCTAATGCTGCCACTAATGCTACCACCAATTTCTTGCCACTAAAAAGTAGCATTAGCCGCTAATGTTAGCAATTAACATGACGCGCTAGCCAATGACAGACAGACACCTGTCATTGTTCAACTTAGGTGCCAAAAGCCAAAATGGCTGCCCCACATACCAGTTACTTATGTCAGTTGGAAGTTTCCCGCCTCTTTCTGTGGAGACCCTCCTCTTCTGCTGCGTGTGAGCGTGTGTATGCCCGTTGGGGCCTTGTTGTCACGGTTACCAGTTTGAATTTCAGTTAGAAGATGGCTAGAGGGAGAGAAAATGCTGAAACAAACCTCCTCGAACAGGAAGGCCTTGTGGCCAAACCGTGTTTCCAATCATTGAACCGACTTCACTTTGGGCATCTTGAGTCTTTCCTGAACGTCTAGATATGCAGTTTGTGGGCAAAATGAAGAAATGTGAGCTATAAAGAGCGATTCAAAGAAAGGATTGCTTCTGCTTTGCTCCAGAAATTTAACATGGCAGTCTATGAAGCTGTGGATGGGTGTTGCTGGCGCATCTTTGCGTCTCACGCCAAAACTATAAGACTTTACAGCTTTAGCAGACGAATTTGAGCGAGAAGACAAATTTTCCTACGTTTCTATGTATAAATTATGTCTGAGGTGTGAAATTTGTGGCCACGGGAGCAGTTTCTGTTTTATTTTTTGCCTATTTTCTTCTCTCCTCCTCACTCTACCTGCCACTCTAGCACCAACATTCCGCGCAATACACACCCATTATAAACCCTGAAATTTGAGTAAAAACCTACACAACTCTGAGGCTTCATAGTTTAAAAACGGTAAAAGTTGTCGATAAGTGAAGTGAATCGCTGAAGAGAAGGCAAGAGTACCTACGTTTTAAAATTTAAATGGAGTCTCTCGGTGAAAGTATGCCAGAGCAGTTCATTGTTGAAAATGTCTGTTGATTTTTTTTTTTTTTCGGGCTTCTCCATTCATTTCAATGGGAAATTTCTCGCGGTTTTTCGCGAATAAATTCGCGAAAAACTCGTCAATCCCTTATAAAAGTAATAGCACGGGATTCGGGATCAAAACACACGTTTTGATATATCATGTGTTGGGGTCCTCTCGCCGGTTCGGGCCGCATTAATCGGCGAAAAAGGGCGGAAAATGAATAAGTAAAAATAAAACTGCAAAGAAACACGCAGAAGATCAATAGTGGCCTCGTGCCTATGGCACGAGGCCACTCCTCCCATAGCTTGCTATGGGAGGAGTGGCCTCGTGTCATAGGCACTCGGCACTAACTAGAAAATTCCCGCAGGAAATTTTGAGAGTGCCGAGTGGGCTGTTGCCGGGGTTCTGTATTGAAAAAGCACACCTCAAATAGTATTTTTTAACATGTATATTTACACACATGAGCCACTAATTCTAGCATTAGCCACAAATGTTAGCACGCTAGCTACTCATGGCAGTAAAGCATTAACCACAAACGTTAGCAATTAGCATGATGAGCTAGCCACTAATTTTAGCATTGGCTTAGTGTGGTATAGCTTCACAATACCCTCAAATAGTAATTTTTAACATGTATATTTACACACATGAGTCACTAATTCTAGCATAAGCTGCTAATGTTAGCAATTAGCATGATGCGCTAGCCACTAATTTTAGCATTGGCTTAGTGTGGTATAGCTTCACAATACCCTCAAATAGTAATTTTTAACATGTATATTTACACACATGAACCACTAATTCTAGCATAAGCTGCTAATGTTAGCAATTAGCATGATGCGCTAGCCACTAATTTTAGCATTGGCTTAGTGTGGTATAGCTTCACAATACCCTCAAATAGTAATTTTTAACATGTATATTTACACACATGAGCCACTAATTCTAGCATTAGCCATAAATGTTAGCAATTAGCATGTCTTTACTACCACGAGCGGCTCGCACGCTAGCTACTCATGGCAGTAAAGCATTAACCACAAATGTTAGCAATTAGCATGTCTTTACTACCACGAGCGGCTGGCACGCTAGCTACTCATGGCAGTAAAGCATTAACCACAAATGTTAGCAATTAGCATGATTCGCTAGCCACTAATTTTAGCATTGGCTTCGTGTGGTATAGCTTCACAATACCCTCAAATAGTAATTTTTAACATGTATATTTACACACATGAGCCACTAATTCTAGCATTAGCCACAAATGTTAGCAAATAGCATGTCTTTACATGCAGTCAAGCATTAGCCGCAAATGTTAGCAATTAGCATGTCTTTACTACCACGAGCGGCTAGCACGCTAGCTACTCATGGCAGTAAAGCGTTAACCACAAATGTTAGCAATTAGCATGTCTTTACTACCATGAGCAGCTAGCACGCTGGCTGCTCTTGGTAGTAAAGCATTAGCCACTAATGTTAGCAATTAGCATGTCTTTACTCCCATGAGCAGCAGCTATAACAAAAAGCACAACTCAAATAGTCATTTAAGGCCTGGTTCCTTCTGACTGGATGGGTGTGAGTTTGATGTCATGCAGGGTACAACAAACCAAACAGGATGAGGAGGATGCAGTAGGCCTGGCTGAGAGAGCGAGACACTGAGAAGGGTCGTCCTTTATGCCCTTCTACAAACTGAAGGGCAGGTACAGGCAGCAGAGCCCTCCCAGCTCCACCTGAAAGCCAGCATCAAATAAGGAAGAGAGTGGGAGGGATCGTCACACCCCCACCTTTAAGAGGGGCATCCTCACTAGAATCCCCAGACAAAGAACGAGCAAATCGTAACAATTGATCGTTAATCATAATAATTTCAACAATAAAACTCATTACTCCTACCTGAGCAATAGTTTAACAGTTTACGGCACAGTCTTACAGTTAGAAAAACATCAATATTAAACTTAACACATCCAGGCTGTAACAAGGAATCAGCGATGAAGTGAAGACCTTCAAATTGTCCTGTGAGTCCAGCTCTTTGTCTCATGTTGGACGTCACTGCAGTCTGTCTGGATAAGCTGGAGGAAAACTATATGCAGACAAATAGACATGTCAAATAATGTTATGTAACATACTGAATATAACTCTTATGAGTGTTCAACAGCTCATTATTTATTTCATTAAAAACATCATATTATATTAAATTACTCCAATTATATATATATACTATCATTAATGTTGTTACAAGCCATAAACGTTTCGTACTTTATGTGATGGAATAATATATTTTTCAGTTTGACACAGTTTTAGTGGCTAACCCCACTAGCCTCCACGTTAGCTCGCGGCAAACTCCCGCGGGTCTGCGGTTAAATCCCGGTTAGCTCGCGGTTAAGTCCCGGTTAGCTCGCGGTTAAATCCCGGTTAGCTTGCCGTTAGCTCGAGGCTAGCTCGCGGTTAGCTCGAGGCTAACTCCGCGGTTTAGTCTCCCCATTGTAACAGTCTGAGAGTCCCTAATGTTTTGTCAGTCTGTGTCTGTAATGCTATAGTGGGAGGGGAGGTGGGGGGGTTGGAGTGGGGGGGTCATAGTGTCAGGTTCTGGCTCCCTACTATAGTCCTGTAATGGGTTTAGGGGGTCATAATGTTTTGGCAGTCTATTACTGTAATGCTTAAATGGAGTGGAGGGGGGTCATAGTGTCAGATTCTGCAGCCCAACTATAGTCCTGTAATGGCTTAAGTGGTCATAATGTTTTGGCAGTCTGTGTCTGTAATGCTATAGTGGGAGGGGGGGGTGGAGTGGGGGGGTCATAATGTCAGGTTCTGGCCCCCTACAGTACTGCAGTAATGGTTTGAGGGGGTTTTAATGTTTTGGCAGATCATGTTTTCCAGCAGCTGCGTGTGTGAACGTGTGTAAGCTGGTTGGGGTCTGGTTGTCATGGCTACCAGGGTCAACTGCTCCTGTCAGAATGTCAGTTGGAAGACGGGGAGAGAGAGAGAAAATGCTGAAAAAACGCCTCGAACAGGAAGGACTTGTGGCCAAACCGTATTTCCAATCATTGAACCGACTTAACTTTGGGCATCTTGAGGCTTTCCTGAACGTCTACATATGCAATTTGTGGGTAAAATGAAGAAATGTGACCTATTTAAAGCGATTCAAAAAAGGTTACTTCTGCTTTCCTCCAGAAATTTCCCTGCCTTTTTAACATGGCAGTCTATGGAGCTGTGGATGGGTGTTGCTGGCGCATCTTTGTGTCTGACGCCAAAACTATAAGACTTACAGCTTTAGCAGACGGATATGAGTGAGAAGACAAATTTTCCTACGTTTCTATGTATAAATTATGTCTGTCGTGTGAAATTTGTGGCCATGGGAGCAGTTTCTGTACAGTTTTTTGACTAATTTTCTTCTCTCCTCCTCACTCTAGCTGATGATGTCATCCACTCTAGCACAAACATTCCGCGCAATACACACCCATTATAAACCCTGAAATTTGAGTAAAAACCTACACAACTCTGAGGCTTCATAGTTTAAAAACGGTAAAAGTTGTCGATAAGTGAAGTGAATCTCTGAAGAGAAGGCAAGAGTACCTACGTTTTAAAGTTCAAATGAAGTCTCTCGGTTAAAGTATGCCAGAGCAGTTCATTGTTGAAAATGTCTGTTGATTTATTTATTTTTTCGGGCTTCTCCATTCATTTCAATGGGAAATTTATCGCGGTTTTTCGCGAATAAATTCGCGAAAAACTCACGAATCCCTTATAAAAGTAATAGCACGGGATTCGGGATCAAAACACACGTTTTGATATATCATGTGTTGGGGTCCTCTCGCCGGTTCGGGCCGCATTAATCGGCGAAAAAGGGCGGAAAATGAATAATAAGTAAAAATAAAACTGCAAAGAAACACGCAGAAGATCAATAGTGGCCTCGTGCCTATGGCACGAGGCCACTCCTCCCATAGCTTGCTATGGGAGGAGTGGCCTCGTGTCATAGGCACTCGGCACTAATAAGAAGAAAAAACGTAGTGAAGAACAATAGTTTGCAGTGCTTCGCACTGCAAACTATTGACTCCCATAGCTTTGCTATGAGGGTCAATAGTTTGCATTGCGTAGCACTGCATCACTAATAATAAGAAGAAAAACGTAGTGAAGAACAATAGTTTGCAGTGCTTCGCACTGCAAACTATTGACCCCCATAGCTTTGCTATGAGGGGGGTCAATAGTTTGCATTGCGTAGCACTGCATCACTAATAAGAAGAAAAACGTAGTGAAGAACAATAGTTTGCAGTGCTTCGCACTGCAAACTATTGACCCCCATAGCTTTGCTATGAGGGGGGTCAATAGTTTGCATTGCGTAGCACTGCATCACTAATAACTAGACAATTCCCCTGCGGGAAATCGCGAGAGTGATGCAGTGGCCGCAGCAGTCTGCGATACCATGCTATATTGCTGTGATAGTACGATGCTATGACGATGCTACTATGCCAAGATACTAAGATGCTATGATACTAAGATGCTACAAAGCTAAGATACTATGTTGCTACGATGCTAAGATGTTACAATGCAATTATACTAAGATGCTATGATGCTTTAATGATCACCTGTTCATATAGTCATAATATAATCCTGGTGAAAATATTTGCGACTTACGTTGCAAATAATTTCATGTTTGACTACAGAAAGTAATGGTCAGGTCAAGACAGGTATGAAAGTATTCGCGACTTGCGTCGCGAATGTCTTTACTAAGTAGCATGTCTTTACTACCATGAGCAGCAGCTATAACAAAAAGCACAACTCAAATAGTCATTTAAGGCCTGGTTCCTTCTGACTGGATGGGTGTGAGTTTGATGTCATGCAGGGTACAACAAACCAAACAGGATGAGGAGGATGCAGTAGGCCTGGCTGAGAGAGAGAGACACTGAGAAGGGTCGTCCTTTATGCTTCGCCTTCTACAAACTGAAGGGCAGGTACAGGCGGCAGACCCCTCCCAGCTCCACCTGAAAGCCAGCATCAAATAAGGAAGAGAGTGGGAGGGATCTCACTAGGATCCCCAGACAAAGAACGAGCAAATCGTAACAATTGATCGTTAATCATAATAATTTTAACAATAAAACTCATTACTCCTACCTGAGCAATAGTTTAACAGTTTACGGCACAGTCTTACAGTTAGATAAACAATAATATTAAACTTAACACATCCAGGCTGTAACAAGGAATCAGCGATGAAGTGAAGACCTTCAAATTGTCCTGCGAGTCCAGCTCTTTGTCTCATGTTGGACGTCACTGCAGTCTGTCTGGATCAGCTGGAGGAAAACTATAGGCAGACAAACAGACATGTCAAATAATGTTATGTAACACACTTAATATAACTCTTATGAGTGTTCAACAGCTCATTATTTATTTAATTAAAAACATCATATTATATTAAATTACTCCAATTATATATATACTGTCATTAATGTTGTTGCAAGCCATAAATGTTTCCTACTTTATGTGGTGGAATAATATATTTTTCAGTTTGACACAGTTTCATTTAAAAATATCTTCCCTTTTGTAAAGTAGTGAAATGTCCACACGATACTTTGGAATGAGTTAATAAACTTTACTCTTGGCTCTCAGTCACACATAAGCACAAGCACACAGAACACTCGTATCACTCGGGCAGGTACATGCAACAACAACATGCTGAGCGGGGAAAACTGACGTAAACACGACCCGATTTACGGTAGCCGTGACTACTGTCATAACGTCCATTCAACTATAAGAGTCCTTATATGACATCTCCCTTTTTTTTTTACTTTTGTTTTTTTCCTTTACCTCCTGTTAACAAAACAAAATTACTCTGTGAAATTACTCTGCCAAAGACATGCAAATCCCATCGATGTCAGTAACAACATGAAATGTAAACAACATCAACAGTCAACAGTGCAAATGAAAACATTCACTTCTATTTCACTTTTCAAACAACGAGTGAAAATCATCTCATCTTTTTTTTTTTTTTTTTTTTTTTTTAGTCTGTAAGGGCAGCGTTCTTCGTACACCCTTACAGATTCAATCTGTCCACAGGTTTGCTCAGTCTGCCACACCGAGTGAACAAATGTCCATCCTGTGCGTAAGGCGGCTGGACACTAGTTGCCGGAGTAGCAGTGGCAGTAACAACAGCCGGATCAGACTGCTGCATAGCAACCTCAGGCTGTAGTCTTTGTGGTCCTGGAGGTGGTGTATCTCCCGCCGATGCAGGGACACTTTGCAGGTGACGACGGTTGCGTCTCAGGGTCACACCCTGCTGCGTCTCGATGACATAAGATCTTGAGGTAGTGCTGTCGCTGGCAACGACAGCAGGTGTTCCCCAAGAGCTCTGATGATCCAGCTTGGCGATGACAGGATCACCAGGTCTCAGCAGTGGCAGAGGTTTTACTCCGTGACGCAGGTTGAAGTAGAATGCTTGTTTCCGTTTCTCCTCTTCATCTTTGCTCCTGACTGCTTGAAGATCTGGCCATCTGGGTTGGAGGTTGGTCTCAAGCGTAGGAAGAGTTGTTTTAATCTTCCTCCCCATCAGCAGTTCAGCAGGGCTGACACCTGTGGTCGTGCAGGGAGTAGAACGGTAACACATGAGAGCAAGCAGAGGGTCTTTCTGGTTCAGGATCCTCTTTGCGATTTGCACTCCTCTCTCTGCGTGTCCATTCCCTTGGGGATGATGTGGACTTGAAGTAATGTGTTGAAAGTCAAACTCTCTAGCGAACTCCTGGAACTCCACACATGCAAACTGTGGTCCGTTGTCCGAAACGACCTGATCCGGGCAACCAAAACGCGCGAACAGCGCCTTTAACTTCAGCACCACCTGTGATGCAGTGGTCGTGGGCATGTGGAGGATCTCGAGGAACCTAGAAAAATAGTCTGATACTACTAGGTAAGACTGTTTGTTGTAGTCGCACAGGTCAATAGCGAGTCTCTTCCAGGGCCTGTCAGGTAGAGGGGTTGAGATGAGGGGCTCTTTACGCTGTGTGTGTTTCATCTCACGGCAGACCACACAAGTCTCTACTTTCTGCTTGATGTCAGATGAGATGCCAGGCCACCACACGGATGTATTAGCCCGCTCTCTGCATTTAGTCAGACCCTGATGTCCATCATGGATCCGAGCTAATATGCCTGCTCTCAAAGGGGGTGGGATCAACATGCGACAGCCTCTTGTGACGATCCCATTGTACTCTGACAGTTCACTTTTAATAGGGTGGTATTCTCTGATGGCTAAAGGAACATTTCTTACATAATCTGGCCAACCCGACTTAATGTACCGCAGCACCGTCTGTAGGTTACCGTCAGCTGCTGTGGCCACCCGTATGGCCTCCAGTCTGTGTGGAGTAGCTGGCATGCAGCCAACAACGGCTGCAATGTAACACTCTACGTCTGAATGAGTGTCACTCCCCTCTGTTGTGCACTGTAGCGGACTTCGTGAGAGGGCGTCTGCTACGGTGAGTGTCTTGCCTGGTGCATATTCGGCAGTCGGTTTGAATCTCATAAGTCTCATCAGGAGTCTCTGACAGCGTATGGGGACATTGTCCAGATCCTTTTTATTCATGAGTGGCACTAAGGGTTTGTGGTCAGTGACCAACTTAAAGTTCTCAAGGCCAACGAGGTACTTTTCGAACCTCTCGCATGCCCAAACGCTGGCCAGACATTCTTTTTCTATCTGGGCATATCTGGTTTCTGCGTCGGACAGGCGGCGTGAACAGTAGGCGACAGGTTTCCAGTCCCCATCATGTTGCTGTAGCAGCACACCGCCGATGCCGTAGCTGCTGGCATCTGCCGAAACAGCAGTAGGTCGGTTCACATCATAGAACTTCAGTACAGGAGACGTGGACAGGATGTCCTTGACACGCTGGAATGAATCCTGTTGGGGGTGGTCCCATGTCCACGCAGTCTTAGACCTCAACAGTTCATACAGTGGTTGGGCCACAGTTGACAAATGAGGAATATATTTTCCCAGGTACGTAAACATCCCAAGGACGCGTTTCAACTCATGGACGTTCTGTGGTTGAGGAAGCTCCCGGATTGCTTTTACTTTGTCTGGGTCGGGCGTTACTCCTGACTTGTCAATCACCTGGCCAAGGAAGTGAAGCTGGTTCTGTCTGAACACACATTTGTCTCTGTTCAATTTTAAGCCGGCGGACTCTATTCTCTCCAGTACCTTCTTTAAGCGGAGGTCATGCTGTTCTGCAGTGCTGCCATACACAAGTATATCGTCCATGTATACAGCCACTCCTTCAAGACCGTTGAGGGTCTCTGTCATTTTTCGCTGAAAAATCTCTGGAGCGCTCGTGATGCCAAATGGGAGACGTTTGAATGCATATCTCCCAAAGGGTGTAATGAACGTGGTTAACTTGCTGCTTTCAGGATGAAGAGGTATCTGCCAAAACCCAGAGGCAGCGTCCAGTGATGTAAACATGGTGGCGCCGCTCAACTCTGCAGTTATTTCTTCAGCAGTTGGAAGGACATATCTCTCTCTCTTTACAGCCTCGTTTAACCGTTTCAGATCCACACAGATGCGTAACCTGCCATTTCGCCGTGGAACTGGCACCATGGGTGCGCACCAGTCCGTAGGCTCCGTCACTTTCTCAATTACACCGTTCTCTTCCATGCGCTGTATTTCCTCTTTTACTTTTTGAATGAGAGGCAAGGGGACTCTCCGTGCCGTGTGCACTGCGTATGGCTCAGCGTTCTCTTTTAACTGTATTTTAACAGGCTCTGTCCTGAGTGTCCCGTGCTCACCAAATGCATTGTGCACTTCTTCAATGCGTTTAACTAGTCCCATTGCACATGCTGTGTCTCTGCCAAGCAGATTGTTTGCAGTCTGGCTGTGTATGACATACACTGGAAAAGAGTAATGTTTCTCTTTGTATTTTGCATTAGCCTGAAACTTCCCCATGCAATTTAGCTGACCACCAGGGCTGTTCATTGGTGGAATGTTTGACTGAACCAGTTCTTGTTCAGGGACTAACATGTTGAATGTCTCTTCCTCCATAATGTTTAGATCCGCCCCTGTATCAATTTTAAATTTAACTGGTGTTGCACCTATGACAACCTGTACAGTCCACTGATCAAAATCTCTGTTAGCATCTGTGACTGCCCCTAGGAAGTATGGTGTCTGTGAAACAGTCTCTGCCTCTGTTACCTCCCTGATGGATTTACTGTGGCACATTCTCTCCCAATGACCCACCTTTTTGCATTTGTTGCAGGCTGATTTCTTGGCTGGGCACTTATCCTGGTCTCTGTGCTTTATTTTTCCACATCTTCCACACTTTGATTCTGTTTGTTCCCCACTTTCCTTCTTTTTATTTTTCCATTGCTGTTTTCCTCTGTATGAGGGTTTACCGTGT
Source organism: Chelon labrosus (assembly GCF_963514085.1). Classification (NCBI taxonomy): domain Eukaryota; kingdom Metazoa; phylum Chordata; class Actinopteri; order Mugiliformes; family Mugilidae; genus Chelon; species Chelon labrosus. The sequence continues at coordinate 87,796 of NW_028181764.1, read as the reverse complement.
GCAATTTCCTGCACCGCAGCGCATGCTGCCCCCTGCTGGTGCACTTGCATAGCCACCTCTTCGGACTGGCGCACGGTCTGGATAGTTTGGGGTAACGTCAGGTTTGCCTCCAACTGCAGTTTACGCGACAGATCTTTATCATTTATTCCCACGACTATGCGGTCCCTGATGTGCTCTTCTCTATGTGTTCCGAAGTCACAATGTTCAGATAGGTCATAAAGAGCTCTGATAAACATCTCAGCTTTCTCACCGGGCCGCTGTATTCTCTGGTGAAAACAAGCGCGCTCGTGGATTACATTCCTCTTGGGGTAGAAGTACTCGTCATATTTGCTTAACACGACGTCAAAGTTCGTTTGATCCGCCTCTGCCGCAAAAGTGAATGCCTTGAAGATGTTCTCAGCCTCCGGACCCATTGCGTATATTAGAGAGCTGACTTGGACCTCACCGTCCTCCTTGCTCAGTCTCGTAGCCACACGAAAGCGCTGGAACCGCTGCTTCCAATCTCCCCATTCAGTCGGGCGGTCAAACGGGAAGCTCTCCGGGGGATTAAACTTTGCCATCTCCCTGAAGCCGTGCGTCCGTCACGAGCTTCTGACACCATGTAAAGTAGTGAAATGTCCACACGATACTTTGGAATGAGTTAATAAACTTTACTCTTGGCTCTCAGTCACACATAAGCACAAGCACACAGAACACTCGTATCACTCGGGCAGGTACATGCAACAACAACATGCTGAGCGGGGAAAACTGACGTAAACACGACCCGATTTACGGTAGCCGTGACTACTGTCATAACGTCCATTCAACTATAAGAGTCCTTATATGACACCTTTAAATTGTAAAACTTCAACATTATTACTGTGATAAGCACCCGCTAGCAAGGCGGCGAATTAGCCGGCGGCTAACCCCACTAGCCTCCGCGTTAGCTCACGGCGAACTGCCGCGGCTAATTCGTGTTTAACTCCCGCGGGTCCGCGGTTAAATCCCGGTTAGCTCGCGGTTAGCTCGAGGCTAGCTCGCGGTTAGCTCGAGGCTAACTCCGCGGTTGAGTCCGCGGCGGTTAGCTAGCGGCTAGCTAGCTCCGTTAGCTCCGCTAGCTTGCTAACATACATGAGCTATGCTGGAAGGCTAGTCGTCGGCTAAATCACTGGGCGGCTAGTAGTTAGCGTCTGTTAGCAGTTGAGCTATTCACTGACCTAATAAGATGAAGGAAACGGGTCAGGGATGTTGTGTCAGGAGTTTCAGCAAAGCAGCCAGATATAATTTGTGTTTAAAATAAAGGAAAAGGTCATAATGTCAGGTTCTGGCCCCCTACAGTACTGCAGCAATGGTTTGGGGGGTTTTAATGTTTTGGCAGATACTGTTTTCCACTGAGAGCTCTTTTCCCGCCTCTGGTCCCCTTCTGCTGCGTGTGTAAGCTGGTTGGGGTCTGGTTGTCGTGGCTACCAGGGTCAACTGCTGCTGAAGTCTCCCTCTCACCTCTGCCTGAGTCAGAGGGAAAGTGCAAACTAGGATTTGCCCTCCGAACAAATGCTTGTATCTCAAAAACTACAAGTGCTATCGAGAAAACAAACACATCGTGAGCGTCAGCCAAGGGTTTTCTACAATTTAGTGTTGTTGCCACGCGCGTACTGCCAAAATTGTGGCCGTAGTCGTTTTGGAAAGAAAGTATGCGACACGAAAATCGTCGAGAAATCCCTCTCGATTTCCACATACACACACATGGGGAAAAATTCGAAAAGCTGTCGCCGCACTCCTCGCTCAGAGGAGCCTCCAGTCCAAACCGTACGTCCCACACAAATCAAACCAACACCATCTTAAAGCCAACAAAAATCCCTACGTTTTTATGTATTTTTTATCTCTGTACCTCAAAAACTGTGGCCACCACATGAGATTGAACCTTTTTTTTTCAGAATATCACCGAAACTCTGAAGTTAGAGTGAGGCTCAGAGGGAGGGATTTTTAATTTTTTTCCCCAAATTTCACCAAACGTAAACTGCGACCCTGACCAAACCGTAAAAGGTATCGAAACGCCGTTTTCAGGAAGAGAAAGCTACACTTCCCGTGCCTCGTACAAACTTCCAAGCAAGTTTCTACTACAAAGCATGGCCGAGTAATCGCTGGACAAAGCCAAGCTGGACATTTTGGAATGTTGCCGCTTTTTTCGGGCTTCTCCATTCATTTCAATGGGAAATTTATCGCGTTTTTTTCGCGACTATGTCGCGAAAAAATCTTGTTTGAAAGAACTGTATAGAAGCACACCGAGTCCGATCGAGACGCACGTTTTGATGTATTTTGTGTCTGTGTGCGACGAACGGTATTTGAGTTGAAAGGTTTCGAAAATCGGCCGTAGGAAAAAGTTTAATAATAACTAGACAATTCCCCTGCGGGAAATCGCGAGAGTGATGCAGTGGCCGCAGCAGTCTGCGATACCATGCTATATTGCTGCGACAGTACGATGCTACGATGCTATGATGATGCTACTATGCCGAGATGCTACTACAATGCTATGATGCTAAGATACTAAGATGCTATGATACTAAGATGCTACAAAGCTAAGATACTATGTTGCTACGATGCTAAGATGCTACAATGCTATTATACTAAGATGCTATGATGCTTTAATGATCACCTGTTCATATAGTCATAATATAATCCTGGTGAAAATATTTGCGACTTACGTTGCAAATAATTTCATGTTTGACTACAAAAAGTAATGGTCACGTCAAGACAGGTATGAAAGTATTCGCGACTTACGTCGCGAATGTCTTTACTAAGTAGCATGTCTTTACTACCATGAGCAGCAGCTATAACAAAAAGCACAACTCAAATAGTCATTTAAGGCCTGGTTCCTTCTGACTGGATGGGTGTGAGTTTGATGTCATGCAGGGTACAACAAACCAAACAGGATGAGGAGGATGCAGTAGGCCTGGCTGAGAGAGAGAGACACTGAGAAGGGTCGTCCTTTATGCTTCGCCTTCTACAAACTGAAGGGCAGGTACAGGCGGCAGACCCCTCCCAGCTCCACCTGAAAGCCAGCATCAAATAAGGAAGAGAGTGGGAGGGATCTCACTAGGATCCCCAGACAAAGAACGAGCAAATCGTAACAATTGATCGTTAATCATAATAATTTTAACAATAAAACTCATTACTCCTACCTGAGCAATAGTTTAACAGTTTACGGCACAGTCTTACAGTTAGATAAACAATAATATTAAACTTAACACATCCAGGCTGTAACAAGGAATCAGCGATGAAGTGAAGACCTTCAAATTGTCCTGCGAGTCCAGCTCTTTGTCTCATGTTGGACGTCACTGCAGTCTGTCTGGATCAGCTGGAGGAAAACTATAGGCAGACAAACAGACATGTCAAATAATGTTATGTAACATACTTAATATAACTCTTATGAGTGTTCAACAGCTCATTATTTATTTAATTAAAAACATCATATTATATTAAATTACTCCAATTATATAGATATACTGTCATTAATGTTGTTGCAAGCCATAAATGTTTCCTACTTTATGTGGTGGAATAATATATTTTTCAGTTTGACACAGTTTAATTTAAAAATATCTTCCCTTTAAATTGTAAAACTTCAACATTATTACTGTGATAAGCACCCGCTAGCAAGGCGGCGAATTAGCCGGCGGCTAACCCCACTAGCCTCCGCGTTAGCTCACGGCTAACTGCCGCGGCTAATTCGTGTTTAACTCCCGCGGGTCCGCGGTTAAATCCCGGTTAGCTAGCGGTTAAATCCCGGTTAGCTCGCGGTTAGCTCGAGGCTAGCTCGCGGTTAGCTCGAGGCTAACTCCGCGGTTGAGTCCGCGGCGGTTAGCTAGCGGCTAGCTAGCTCCGTTAGCTCCGCTAGCTTGCTAACATACATGAGCTATGCTGGAAGGCTAGTCGTCGGCTAAATCACTGGGCGGCTAGTAGTTAGCGTCTGTTACCAGTTGAGCTATTCACTGACCTAATAAGATGAAGGAAACGGGTCAGGGATGTTGTGTCAGGAGTTTCAGCAAAGCAGCCAGATGTAATTTGTGTTTAAAATAAAGGCAAAGTTCATAATGTCAGGTTCTGGCCCCCTACAGTACTGCAGTAATGGTTTGGGGGGTTTTAATGTTTTGGCAGATACTGTTTTCCACTGAGAGCTCTTTTCCCGCCTCTCGTCCCCTCCTGCTGCGTGTGTAAGCTGGTTGGGGTCTGGTTGTCATGGCTACCAGGGTCAACTGCTGCTGAAGTCTCCTTCTCTCTCTCACCTCTGCCTGAGTCAGAGGGAAAGTGCAAACTAGGATTTGCCCTCCGAACAAATGCTCATAAATCAAAAACTACAAGTCCTATCGGGAAAACGAACACATCGTGAGCGTCAGCCGAGGGTTTTCTACAATTTAGTGTTGTTCCCACGCGCCTACTGCGAAAATTGTGGCCGTAGTCGTTTTAGAAAAAAAGTATGCGACGTGAAAAATCGTCGAAAAATCGTTCTCGCTTTCCACATACACACACATGGGGAAAAATTCGAAAACTGGTCGGCGCACTCCTCGCTCGGAGGAGCCTGCAGCCCAAACCGTACGTCCCACACAAATAAAACCCACACCATCTGAAAGCCAACAAAAATCCCTACGTTTTTACATATTTTTTATCTCTGTACCTCAAAAACTGTGGCCACCACGTGAGATTGAACCTTTTTTTTTCAGAATATCACCGAAACTCTGAAGTTAGAGTGAGCGTCAGAGGGAGGGATTTTTAATTTTTTCCCCCAGATTTCACCAAACGTAAACTGCGACCCTGACCAAACCGTAAAAGGTATCGAAACGCCGTTTTCAGGAAGAGAAAGCTACACTTCCCGTGCCTCGTACAAACTTCCAAGCAAGTTTCTACTACAAAGCATGGCCGAGTAATCGCTGGACAAAGCCAAGCTGTAAATTTTGGAATGTTGCCGCTTTTTTCGGGCTTCTCCATTCATTTCAATGGGAAATTGATCGCTTTTTTTTCGCGACTACGTCGCGAACAAATCTTGTTTGAAAGAACTGTATAGAAGCACACCGAGTCCGATCGAGACGCACGTTTTGATGTATTTTGTGTCTGTGTGCGACGAACGGTATTTGAGTTGAAAGGTTTCGAAAATCGGCCGTAGGAAAAAGTTTAATAATAATAAGAAGAAAAACGTAGTGAAGAACAATAGTTTGCAGTGCTTCGCACTGCAAACTATTGACTCCCATAGCTTTGCTATGAGGGTCAATAGTTTGCATTGCGTAGCACTGCATCACTAATAATAAGAAGAAAAACGTAGTGAAGAACAATAGTTTGCAGTGCTTCGCACTGCAAACTATTGACTCCCATAGCTTTGCTATGAGGGTCAATAGTTTGCATTGCGTAGCACTGCATCACTAATAAGAAGAAAAAACGTAGTGAAGAACAATAGTTTGCAGTGCTTCGCACTGCAAACTATTGACTCCCATAGCTTTGCTATGAGGGTCAATAGTTTGCATTGCGTAGCACTGCATCACTAATAATAATAAGAAGAAAAAACGTAGTGAAGAACAATAGTTTGCAGTGCTTCGCACTGCAAACTATTGACTCCCATAGCTTTGCTATGAGGGTCAATAGTTTGCATTGCGTAGCACTGCATCACTAATAATAATAAGAAGAAAAACGTAGTGAAGAACAATAGTTTGCAGTGCTTCGCACTGCAAACTATTGACCCCCATAGCTTTGCTATGAGAGGGGTCAATAGTTTGCATTGCAGGCACTGCATCACTAATAATAAGAAGAAAAACGTAGTGAAGAACAATAGTTTGCAGTGCTTCGCACTGCAAACTATTGACTCCCATAGCTTTGCTATGAGGGTCAATAGTTTGCATTGCGTAGCACTGCATCACTAATAATAATAAAAAGAAAAAACGTAGTGAAGAACAATAGTTTGCAGTGCTTCGCACTGCAAACTATTGGCCCCCATAGCTTTGCTATGAGGGGGTCAATAGTTTGCATTGCGTAGCACTGCATCACTAATAATAAGAAGAAAAACGTAGTGAAGAACAATAGTTTGCAGTGCTTCGCACTGCAAACTATTGACCCCCATAGCTTTGCTATGAGGGGGGTCAATAGTTTGCATTGCGTAGCACTGCATCACTAATAAGAAGAAAAAACGTAGTGAAGAACAATAGTTTGCAGTGCTTCGCACTGCAAACTATTGACTCCCATAGCTTTGCTATGAGGGTCAATAGTTTGCATTGCGTAGCACTGCATCACTAATAAAAAGAAAAAACGTAGTGAAGAACAATAGTTTGCAGTAGCTTTGCTATGAGGGTCAATAGTTTGCATTGCGTAGCACTGCATCACTAACTAGACAATTCCCCTGCGGGAAATCGCGAGAGTGATGCAGTGGCCGCAGCAGTCTTCGATACCATGCTATATTGCTGCGACAGTACGATGCTACGATGCTATGATGATGCTACTATGCCAAGATGCTACTACAATGCTATGATGCTAAGATACTAAGATGCTATGATACTAAGATGCTACAAAGCTAAGATACTATGTTGCTACGATGCTAAGATGCTACAATGCAATTCTACTAAGATGCTATGATGCTAAGATACTACAATGCATCATAGCATTGTAGCATCATTAAAGCATTATAGCATGGTAGCATCATTAAAGCATCTTAGCATCATAGCATTGTAGCATCTTAGCATCATAGCATTCAAATCGTCATTTAAGGCCTGGTTCCTACTGACTGGATGGGTGTGAATTTGATGTCATGCAGGGTACAACAAATCAAACAGGATGAGGAGGATGCAGTAGGCCTGGCTGAGAGAGAGAGACACTGAGAAGGGTCGTCCTTTATGCTTCGCCTTCTACAAACCGAAGGGCAGGTACAGGCAGCAGACCCCTCCCAGCTCCACCTGAAAGCCAGCATCAAATAAGGAAGAGAGTGGGAGGGATCGTCACACCCCCACCTTTAAGAGGGCTGTCCTCACTAGGATCCCCAGACAAGGAACGAGCAAATCCTCGTCAGTCAAACATGACTGAGAAGTTGTCATTCAGTCAATGAGAGGAGCTATAGCTAAGAGGCCCAGCAGCTGTGTGGAAGCACCAACTGAGAAGGGAGGAAGAGAGGGAGGGAGGGGGGTTCATGGGGTGTTCTGCCTCCCTACTGTAATGAATGTAATGCTGTGAGAGTCCCTAATGTTTTGTCGGTCTGTGTCTGTAATGCTATAGTGGGAGGGGAGGTGGGAGGTTGGAGTGGGGGGGTCATAGTGTCAGGTTCTGGCTCCCTACTATAGTCCTGTAATGGGTTTAGGGGGTCATAATGTTTTGGCAGTCTATTACTGTAATGCCTAAATGGAGTGGAGGGGGGTCATAGTGTCAGATTCTGCAGCCCAACTATAGTCCTGTAATGGGTTAAGTGGTCATAATGTTTTGGCAGTCTCTTACTGTAATGGTTAAATGGAGTGGGGGGGGGGGGGGGGTCATAGTGTCAGATTCTGCCACCCTACTATAGTCCTGTAATGGGTTGAGGGGTCATAATGTTTTGGCAGTCTGTGTCTGTAACGCTATAGTGGGAGGGGGGGTGGGGGGGTTGGAGTGGGGGGGTCATAATGTCAGGTTCTGGCCCCCTACAGTACTGCAGTAATGGTTTGGGGGGGTTTTAATGTTTTGGCAGATACTGTTTTCCACTGAGAGCTCTTTGCTATGAGGGTCAATAGTTTGCATTGCGTAGCACTGCATCACTAATAAGAAGAAAAACGTAGTGAAGAACTCCCATAGCTTTGCTATGAGGGTCAATAGTTTGCATTGCGTAGCACTGCATCACTAATAATAAGAAGAAAAACGTAGTGAAGAACAATAGTTTGCAGTGCTTCGCACTGCAAACTATTGACTCCCATAGCTTTGCTATGAGGGTCAATAGTTTGCATTGCGTAGCACTGCATCACTAATAATAAGAAGAAAAACGTAGTGAAGAACAATAGTTTGCAGTGCTTCGCACTGCAAACTATTGACTCCCATAGCTTTGCTATGAGGGTCAATAGTTTGCATTGCGTAGCACTGCATCACTAATAATAAAAAGAAAAAACGTAGTGAAGAACAATAGTTTGCATTGCGTAGCACTGCATCACTAATAAACAAAACTACACCGCACCTTGGCAAACTAACTTTAAAACACTCACACTCACGCATACCATCCATACAAGTTCAGGGCATCCAGCCAGAGCGGTAGCCACACACACACACACACACCACACGCCGCAGCAGCGGGAAACAGGTTCAGCGGCAGAAGACAAGCCGGCCGAAGACAGCCGATCACGACCCCGATCCAAACAGCAAAGCAGCGGTAGCAGCCTAGCAGTGTAGCAGCAGCAACAGCAACAGCCTAGCAGCGAAGCAGCAGCAGTAGCAGTAGCAGGCTAGCAGCAAAGTGGCAGTGGCAGTTCAGCAGCGAAGCACAGTAGCCGTTATCATTCAATTTTCTCTTGACTTAGCTTTAGCGTTATGTGCTCCGGTACTCGGTCCGGATAATCAGTGTCCCTTCCAAAGAGCTCTCCGGGTGAAGAGGATCAGCACAGCAGGGGAGACAGCCACCACGTTTCATACAACCGGCAGACTGTTAGAGGGAGAGGAACGGAAGGGGGGGGGGGGTTAGCACCGGCTAACCATAAACATCAACAGGAGCTCACCGCGACTCACCTATGCTCCGGTCGGTGGCGATAAGCAACCCCAGTATATTACTTCGACCGTGATGGAGATGTCGGATCTATTGGGACGTTACGGTTTGAGTTACATGAAATGTTAACAGGTGTACACCAACGGCACGCTAAGGTGCGCCTACCTGTGCTCTGGAGCGAGCGGTGAATACAACAAACCGGAAGTGGGCGGGCTGCAGAGGCAGGAAGCGAGAGGTCAGGGGGAAGTGCACAGCCTACCTTTATCCCCTCGACATGAGCGTTGATTGGCTAATAGGCCGAAGAGGGCATATTAAAACAAGCTTAGGTCCGATGTGACAGTGGCACCTCATACCACTACAATCGGATATCCGAGATATCCCTGAACACACTCGATCCCACCAGGTGATTCACATGAAAAACCGAACCCCTGGGGTGATCTGTTTGCCGCTGAAGCATTCGAAGCACTTGAACTGCTTTGAACGTCACTCAAGTGCTTCAAACGTCACTAGTCACGTGACCGAACCACGCCTCGGCACAGCGGTTCGATACAATTGCTTCATGAGCTACCGCACGTGTTGGAGCCTCAGGTGTCAGAGGACCATCACTAGCCACACACACACACACACACACACACAACAGCTAAACAGAGATTCGATAAAGCAAGAGAGATGGCGAGTCAGGAGCAATCCGATGAAAAGTTGGCATTTTCAAGGTGGAGATATAAGCACTACTTCAATAAATAAAAAAAATCATTGTGGTCAAAGGGAGGAACGTGCATGTAATGTGTACATTATGTCCAGGAGCGAAGACTTTGTCGACATCTGTTGTAACTCTAACCCTCTACTGCACACATTTTGATGGTACATGCTAAAAATGATTCAATGTCATTTACTGATTCATTTTGGACCATTTTATTGTAAAAACATTTTTTTTATATTTCAGGGCCCCCCACTTCAAGATATTTTTTCGTTGCCTATGGGCAACGTTGTGCCGCAATGGTACAAAACAACAGAGGAAATCTTTAATTCATACATTATAAGGCAACTTTTAGAGAGCAATAAAAACATCAGAAAATCTTCCAAAAATGTCAACAAATCATGAAACAAAGAATTTAAAACACATTAAACATATTTGCATATCTAACCCAGTACAAGCTTAGCTTCGTATAGTCCATCCTCATGTCATGTTTATTCTCATGTTAGACATTGCTGTCACTCAGTGTGAAACTTCAAAAAGCATTTATTCTGTGCTATGAAAAAGAGGTGCACATTACACTTTTTACACATCACTTTTGGTGTTCCTGTGCAACCAGGAACCCTGCATCTTCCCTTGTTGTCACACATTGTCGGCCAGTGTGATGTGTTGTCCAATTAGACATCCTGATTTGAAGTGGGTCCTCCATTTTTCTGTCAAAATGTGTTAAAAGAAGTCAAATTCAGTATAAATACAATATTATTGCATTTACAGACAGTTTTGTGCAAAAATATATGAAATAATATATGATCACATTCAAAAATACCATTAGCAAAATCTCCCTCAAGAAGTACCCCTTATCGCACAACGTTGCCCTGAGGCAACGAAAAGAAAAACTGAATTTCTGAACATGCAAAATAAAAAAAACTTCATAAAACCTGACAATAACCTTCTCTACAACTTCATACACACAAATATATTTTTTATTTACAGTTTATGTAATGTTAAATATGATTATTAGGGTAAATATTCTTACCTTGTTCTCACACCATGTCCTCCTGTGACCATGTGTCAGAAAAGGATGTCCCGCCTTCAAATCATGCTTCATAGTGAATCCCACATTTTATTGGACTGAAATTTGATACTTTTTACATCAATCTCATTGGTTGGCATCATTTAAATTCACATGTACTGGGCATGGAGCTTAAAAAAACTTTCTGTTGCCTAAAGGCAACGCTGTGCTGTAGAGGGCTAATTTAATGAAGCATCTCACGACGACACACGCATCTACAAAGCTAGTGGCCAAAAACACCGATACCTCCACCACAGATGATAGCTCGCCGTCTAAACCCTATCGAAATATAAATATTATATGTATAAATATAATATAAATATAAATATAAAATATAGCCTATATATAAATATCGAAAGTTATGCACAAACACCTGTCTGTTCTACTCATTTCAACTGACTTGTGAAAACTGCTAAAAAAAAAATCCAAATTCTTTGACATATAGCAGCTTTTTTTTAACAGTAACGCAAATAGTTACTTTCCCTGGTAACGAGTTACTTTTATTATAGAGTAATTCAGTTACTAACTCAGTTACTTTATGGAACAAGTAGTGAGTAACTATAACTAATTACTTTTTTAAAGTAACGTTCCCAACACTGGTCAGCAGAGAGGAACGTTGTGCTTCAAACATGTTCAGCAAACCAGCCAAGAGGCAAAAAACTTTAGACAGCTTTTTCCAAACAAACCGTGTAAGTTGCATGTTACATGTAGATAATGTTTAACTGAAACAGAGACATTCTTGTATAATTTATTGCGACGTTTCGGTGCAAGACCTTTATCAAGCAAATGTTTGTGTCAGAAGAGAAAGCCATCTGAAATAGGAGAGGCTATGTGTAAACAGGAATGGTGTTTTACAGAACTTTTGGTGTTCAGTATTTTCATTTGGTGCTTAATTATCTGGCTACTCACCCTGTACTGTAGATGCCCCAGGGTCATTCTATGTCAACTCAACCAGAGTTTGGCAGCTTTAGAGTTTAGATTTTGACTTTGATAGTATATCATTTTTAAAGAGCTAAAGTCAGTTTCCTGGTGCTGTGCTGTTTGTGTTTGTGTGGTTCTTTAGCTGCTAAGGAGAGGTGCAATTGAATGCGAGATGATGATAAATCACTCAATAGACCTCTGAACAATTTGTCCCCCCACTTCTAAAATGATGGCTACGCCCCTGTGTGTGTATAGGTGTGTGTGTGTGTTGGTGTTTATGTGTGATACACCTGATGACACAAAAAGAAATTTATCTATGTACATTGTAAAACAAGAATAAGAGCAAAAACCTACAACTGTTGTTTATTTTTGCAAATAAAAGTTTGTAATTAATCACTTTATTCTTTTAGTGCGTGTATGCGGGTAGGGGTTGGGGGGGCCTGGCTTGTCTTGGACACAGGCAAGGGGGGCTTCAAGGAAAAAAGGTTGGGAACCACTGAGTTAGGGGATTGTAAATGGTTCCTTCTTTGAACTATTGACCTTTGAACTCTGACTTCTGAGAAGTTCTGAAGGGCTGTAATTCTGCATCAAAAGGGGCTATAGACATAGGACAAAGTGTTCTAGAAAGCTTATGAACTCAGCTGTGTGACTATACCTAGTGGATATAGACAGAAAGTGGGGGCGCTGTTCAAAATGGTAAACATTTCTTTTCACCCACTTGACAATTATATACTTAAATTCTGGTCACAGAAATGTGTTTCCCACACCCTTAAATCCCCGGCTATGTATTAATTTTATTATTTATAACCTCCTATTCTAGGTGTTGTGGATATCACGGTTCAAACTGGAGCCACACAAACCACCAGGAAACGGAGGTTGCTTTTCTTTTAGTTTTGAAGAGTTGGGAGATAATGGCGAATGAATGCTGTCCAGAAATGGTCTGCCAAGATCTGACTGTGACGCCATGTCCTTCTGCCAAGGAGTTCACTTGAGCAGTAGATGGCCTGAGGAAGTGAGGAGTAAAGCCACCCCATCACCAGCATATTTGGTGTTAGAGGATCTGGATCGGCAAGGTCCGAAGAGACATATCCAAGGGGCTTTGAATTAAGGATGCCTTCAACTTCAACCAGTACTGTGTGCAAGACTGTGTCTGTTGTTGTTTGTTTTCCCAATGCAACGTAAAGGGCCATTTTAATTGATTTTATTTCACGTTCCCAGCTTCCACCAAAATGTGGGGCAGATGGAGGATTGAATTGAAATCTCACCTGTGTATGAGCTCATTTCTGCTTCAAGTCCGATGCCATAGCCTGGAAAGCGTTTTTTAGCTCTGCCTCTCCTGCTCTGAAATTTGTTCCACAATCAGAGAGAAGTTCAAAGGGTTTTCCTCTGCGTGAGACAAATCTTCTGAAGGCCATCAAAAATGTATCTGCATCCATACTGTTAAGCAGTTCAAGATGTGCACAGCGTGTTGTTAAGCATTTAAAGAGTATGCCCCACCTTTTCTCTGTGCGGCGGCCGATTTTCACTGTGAAAGGCCCAAAACAGTCCATGCCTGTGGACCAGAATAGGGGCTTTGACAATCGAAGATGAGCTGGAGGAGGAAGGTCTGCCATTTTGGGAATCACTGGTTTAGCCCTCCACTTCTGACAGTCTTGACATCGTCGTTGATGCTGGCGAATGGCTTGACGACCACGCAGAATCCAGTACCTCCGTCTTATTTCTCCCAGGACGCACTCAGGGCCTGGGTGGAGTAGTTTCTCATCATAATGCTTGATAATGAGTCTGGTTACATAATGTCCTGGATCCAATACAATTGGATGAATGGTGTCATGGTCGAGGGTCTCCGCTCTCCGAAGTCGGCCTCCCACTCGGATCAGGCCAAGTTCAGGGTCATATTCAGGAGACAGGGGAAGTATTTCGCTATTTCTTGGAATAGATTTTTCACCTTTAAGGGCATTAATCTTCTCAGGGAAACACTCTGATTAAGCTCTTTGCAGAAGCTGCTTCTCTGAGTCTATGTAACATTGGGCTATGTTTGAACTGTGGTCCGCTGCCCCATAAATAATAGTCTTTGTTTCCTTTATTAAGTCATCCCAGTTGCTGTACTTCTTCAGATCAGGAAGGTTTAAGCCATTTGACATCACTGTTCCACAGAACATTGACTTCCTGATTTCCTCAACTGGTTCTGGTTCAGCCGGTACAAGTGGACTGATCGGCCAGCAGTTAGCATTTAAGAGGAGGAACCGTGGGCCCTGACTCCATCTGTTTTGCTGAGAGAGCTCAAGGAGAGTTTTGCCCCGTGTTAGATCATCAGCTGGATTATTCTTTGAGTCAACGTACCTCCAGCTCCTTATGTCAGTCAGGGTCTGAATCTCAGCTATTCTGGTTCCAACAAACACCTTGTAACGGCAGGAGTCAGAAGTCAACCATAACAAAACTGTTGTCGAATCAGTCCATAATGTCACAGACTGTTGGGGAATAGTGAGCTCAGAACTGAGAAGATGAGACAGCTGAGCACCTGCTAGAGCTGCACACAGTTCAAGACGAGGGATAGAAAGCTGGAGTTTAGGGGCTATACAAGACCTGGCCATGATGAAGCTGACATGGATGTTTTCAACTTTGTCCTTAAACCAAAGGTAAGCGACTGCACCATAGACACGCTCTGAAGCGTCGCAGAACACATGCATGTGGGATTCTGATGTGGCTGAGTTCATGCAGGTGGGTAGATAACAGCGAGGGAAGTGAATGTCAGGGAGATTTTGCAGTTCCAGCTCCCATGCTTGCCATTGCTTCAACAAGCTATCCGTTTTAATGATGTTATCCCATCCTCTTTCCTGTTTCCATAGGTCTTGTACCAGGATTTTTGCTCGGGTTGTAAAGGGAGTCAGATAGCCCAAAGGATCATATTGACTTGCCAGCACTCTGTATATGTTCCTCTTTGTAGGTTGATGGTAGGTGATAGATTTAGTTTTGTAGCTCAGTACATCTGTCAGACAATTCCATTGGAGACCTAATGTCAGTTCTTTAGGGTCTCCATTCCCTGAGAGCCACAACTCACTTGTCTTGGACTTTGCATCTGGTGGAAGGTGGTGTATGATGATCTTGCCTAAAATCAACTACCTATTCTCTATGGTCCCTACGAAACCTTCTTATATGTGAAAACTTTACAGAAAACTAAAGACAGGGGTGGACTAGACTTACCTAACTTCCATCACTATTTCTTAGCAAATAAGTTACAGTATATCTCAAAATGGCTTAAACCTAGTACATTAGATGAAACATGGATGGACATAGAGCAAACACTTTGTGACAATCTGGAAATTTCTAACTTACCATTTTTTAGCTCAAATATTAAGTCTCATAAGTGCTTTAAGAGCATTAACATCAGCACTTGTTTGACAGCCTGGTGGGAATTTCTAAAAAAAAACTAACTCTTCAATGACACCATGTCGGCTCACCCCTATATGGAACAATCCCGATATCTTACTAAACAAAAATATGATTAATTTTACCCAGTGGAAAAATAAAGGAATTAAACACTTAGAGCATTTAATTCATAATAGCAACTTTTTACCTTTACAAACACTCTCTTCACAGTACGGGATTAGCAGTAACAGATATTTAGAATAGCAACAAATCAAATCCATAATAAGTACAAAATTTCCCCTCAATCAAACCAGCCTGGAACTTCCACAAAGTTTCACAGAATTCAGTTGCACTGGTGCTATATATAGATTAATTTCCAAAATAGATGACTCAATTTCCCTACCAACAGGAAAATGGCAGTCAGATCTACACATTAATCCCAATAATCAGTTCTGGTCGGAAATAATCTTAATCAACTTTAATATGACCAACAGCCTAAATCTGCAACTTATACAATACAAAATGCTCCATAGAACTCATTATACAGGTCAAAGGATGTTCAAGATGGGTCTTAACCAATCAAATATCTGCACGCAGTGCACAAGTAACTTACCAGATAACTACATACACGCTCTGTGGCTCTGTGAACCAGTTAAAAAATTCTGGATCAAGGTTTGTGAGGACTTATCAACATGGCTTAAGTGTAACATACCCACCTGCCCCAAACTATGTATCCTAGGTGATCTAAGTGACATCGATATAGAGATTAACAAGGCACACATGGTCCTCACCACATTATCCATAGCGAAGAAAACTATCCTCTTGAACTGGAAGACTTAAAACAATCTAAGTATCAACCAGTATAAAAATCTCCTGTCGGATCATATCAGTATGGAGTCCATGTCCGCATCTAACAAATTCCAATCGGCTGACTTCTACTCTCTCTGGACCCCGCTGATTAGCTACGTCACCTAGCAGGAGGGGGGAATGTGCGTTCTGCCCTGCTGGGGGCTGTGGGGGTCTGCGGTTGGGCCCCCCTGTTTGCTGTGGCGGGCGCGCTGCTGGTGGGGCCATGATCGGGACGGTCATCGGCCTTGACTGGGTGGCCGGGCTGACCTGGGCGGGGCTTAGGGAGGGGGGGGGTAGGGAAGGGAGGCTGGGGGGAGGGGGGGGGGTGCCAGGGGGAGTGCTGTGTGGGGTGCATGGGGATTGGTGTGCGAGAGCTTTGTGTGTACGGGTGTGTGTATGTGTGCGTGTTTGGGGGGGGCCGGGGTGTATGAGGTGTATGCGGATTGGTGTGCGAGATTGGTGTGCGAGAGCTATGTGTGCGTGTGGGTATGTGTGCGTTTGGGGGGGGCTGTATGAGGTGTAGGCGGATTGGTGGACGAGAGCTATGTGTGTGTGTGCGGGTGTATGTGTGTGTGTTTGGGGGGGCTATATGAGGTGTATGTGGATAGGTGGGCGAGAGCTAGGTGTGTGTGTGTTTGGGGGGGCTGCATGAGGTGTATGTGGATAGGTGGGCGAGAGCTAGGTGTGTGTGTGCGGGTGTGTGGGTGTGTTTGGGTGGGGGCTGTGTGAGGCGCAAGTGGGTTGGTGTGCATGATGTAGGTATGTATGTATAGGCTGATCAGAGGGGGGAGCGTGTGTTCAGGGAAGTATGGTGTGTGTGCTTTGGGGTGGGGGGGGGCGCTGCCTTGTCCCGCTGGTGCCGGTCGGGTGGGCGACGGGGGCTCCTCTGGCCCTGGCGGGGCCCCGTGCCCCGATCCTCCTCCCGGTTTGGGTCTCTCGGCCGATGTGCTGCTGCTGTGGTTGGGCTGGGTTGCTTTGGGGGGTGTTGAGGTATGGGGCTGACGGGGGCAGAGGCCCACTGGGACGGTTCAGGGCCCTCTAGCTGCAGTCGGTGTGGGCTCTGGTCGTGGGGGTGGCCGCTCCTGTCCCGTGCCGGCCTTTGGGAACAGGGGAACCTTAATGCCGGTAGCGGCTCGTCTTCTGGAGGAGGTCATCTGACCCCAGACACACATTCCCGGGACCCCTCCCCTCCTCCAGCTTAACTCATTCACTCTCGTTCCCCTGTTCCCTGGGTGCGCCAGGGTGGGGGGGGGGGGGGGGCTGGCGGCTTTCCCATGGGCCTGCGGTACCTGCCGGCTGTATCGCTGGGGATCTGCTGGATCCGGTGGGGACCTCGTTCTGGTAGGGTGGAAGGGGGCGGTGGCGGAGCTTGACCTGGGGGTGCGGGCCGGGGATAGGTGCCATTGGCCCCTTGGCTACCACGGACCCACCTCTAGGTGGCCAGGTCCTGGTATGGTGGTAGCGTGCGGTGGTTGGGGGACTGCTTGGGGGGGGGAGCGCGGTGGGGTGGGGCCCTGTCGGGATGGAGGGGTCTCTTGGTGCTTGTTGGCCGGTGCTGGCGGGGGGTTGCAGGGTCCTGGAGATCTGGGGGATGGGTGTGGCTGCCGGGTGGCGATCATGGTTTTGTTTGTGCTTGACTGGGTGAGTCACAGGGGGAGAGCGTGTTAGAATGAGGGAGGGTGGGAGTGAGTAAGCTGAGTGCACGGAATGAGTGGGAGAACCTGGTGGAGGGAGTGAATGAGTGAGGAAATGAGAGGAGGGATGAGTGGGATGGATGGAAGTGTATGAGTGAGTGTGTGTGCAAGTAGCTGGCGGGGGAGGGCTGGGTGGGTGGGAGGAAGGGAGGGGGGGGTGGGTGCTGCCGGGGTCCCTGGGCGTGTGGCTTGGGTGCGGGGGCGGGTGCTGGCCCATCCCGGGCGGCCGTCTGGGGCGGCCTGGTCCTTGTGGGCGTCGGCTGGGCCTCGTGTCTGGTGGGGGTGGGGGGTGCTGACCTCGGGCTCGTGGGGCCGTGGACCCTGCTGGGTGGCCGGTTGCCTGGCGAGGTCGGTGGCTGCCTTTCTTGGGCCGCCGGGGCATGCTCGCCGCAGCTGGGGAGGGGGTTCTGGCGGGGGGCCTCCTATGCCACCATCTGGATGGAGGCATGTCCCTCCCTGGTGGTGGGGACACGCACCCTGGGGTTGCTGCTGGTGGTCGGGCTCCTGGGGCTTCCTGTTCATCCTCTGCTCTCCTTGGGGGAACGGTTGCACCATCACAGCCATCTTTAAGCCATCTTTAAACACTCTTCACCCTCATTCTGCATGGTGACACAGTCACTGCATCCTCTGGTGAACATTTAAACACAAACCGTGAACATTAAAGAACTACTGTGGTTTAGTTATCTGCTGTGTTATACAAACATGTATGTGTAGACTTAAACACGAGTGTATGAAACTTTTGTGCCATGGTTGCTGTCTACTCCAATGTAATCTTTCTCTGTAATCTTTCTCTTTTGTGTGCCTTTCAGTATTGTCAGCTTGCTCTCCGGCCGAGGCCGGGTGATGTTCTTTGTTGTGTTTCTCAACAGGTGTAGCAGTTGCTGCCTGGCGTATCCCTCTTTTTCTCTCCACCCCCCCCCCCCAACTCTATCTATCTTCTCTTCACTTTCTCTCTCCTTGTCAGGTTCGGCAATATTATGTAAAGGTCCATCCATCAACATGTATAACCAATAAAATTTAATTAAATAAGTTTAACTTAGATTATCAAGAGGAGCCTTATCATCCATAAAGCTCCCCTTGGCAAATCAAAATCTGCTCAGCACAACATAATGAACAGACCATTATTCTGCTTGTTTCGATGCTGGACAGGACAAAAAGAAGGAAAAAAAAAAAAGAAAGTGAAATGCAGTTGTGGAAGGATCTGCAAAGGCACAAGAGGGCTCAAAATACACCAGAGCAAGTCCGTGTGTGGACAAGGACGGATGCAGGCACACCGCTCAGACGAACCGTCTGGTGAGACGCAGGAGAACCCTAGGCAGGAAGCACACCATAGTGATCACACTCCTAGTGATCTCTCAGTGCCGGCAATCATCCAAGATCACACAAGGAGAGCCTCCAATGCCATTCCAGAAAGCCCACCCCAGCCAACGAGGGAAAGGATCAAGTGGCCCAAAATGAGTGAGGAGAAAGAGTGGTCCATGTTAGACGAAGATCTGGACAAAGTGCTTGGAGCAGTTCAAGCGGGATCAGCGGAAAGGAAGGTGGATTCACTGACAGCCATCACCTACAATATGGCGAAGGAACGGTTTGGAACAGTGCCAAAGAGAGAGAATAAGCCAAGACCAGAAAAGCAGGACAACAGAAGAGAAAGAAAGATCAGACAACTTAGGAAGGAGATCAAAACCCTGAGAAAGCAATTCAAACTGGCAAGTACAGGAGAAAAGGAAGGAATAAAAGAGCTGACAGCCAGCCTCCGCGAGCAGCTCATCAGAACAAGAAGAGCTGAGAGGTCCAAAAAGAAGCGGAAGAAGCAGGAAGCTGCACGAGCCCAGTTTATAAAGAACCCCTACCGCTTTACCAAATCACGTCTGGGGGAGGCGAGGTCTGGGACTCTAACAAGTTCCAAAGAGGAGGTGGAGCAGTCTGTTGAGGAGGCATTCAGTGACCCTTCAAGAGACGATGCCCTGGAAGGAAATCACGGGCTTACGAACATCGACCCACCTGCCACATCCCTCAGCACAGAGTGACCATCATGGAGAGAGGTTCAAGAGGTAGTCAAGCATGCAAGATCATCTTCTGCTCCAGGTCCCAGCGGTATACCGTACAAAGTATACAAAAAATGCCCTAAGCTCCTCCGAAGGCTGTGGAAGCTTATGTGGGTAATTTGGTCCAAGGGAACCATTCCAACAAGCTGGAGAAGGGCGGAAGGGTGCTTTGTGCCCAAAGAACAGGGATCCACACAGATCAGCCAGTTCCGAACGATCTCCCTACTTAGTGTGGAGGGAAAGATTTTCTTTGCTGTGCTTGCAAAGAGAATGAGCACTTACATGACCCAGAATGGATATGTTAACACCTCTATCCAGAAGGCTGGTGTCGAAGGGTTCTCCGGGTGCTTGGAGCATACAGGGGTCCTCAGCCAACTTATCCAAGAAGCAAAGGAGAAGAAAGGCAGCCTAACAGTCATCTGGCTTGACTTTGCAAATGCTTATGGGTCTATTCCCCATAACTTGATCCAAGTTGCTTTGGACTACTACCACATCCCACATAGCATCCAGGGCATTATCACCAGTTACCTAAGAGACATCAAGCTACGGTTCCAGTCCGCCAAGTTTACAACAAAGTGGCAGCCAGTTGAGAAGGGGATAGTGACAGGATGCACAATCTCCCCCATCTTGTTCGTCATGGGAATGAACCTGATCATCTCTGCAGCGAGTACTAAGTCAAGAGGGCCAAAGACCGCAGCAGGATGTCAACAGCCAGCAATCAGGGCATTCATGTATGATCTTACTGTGATAACACCAACGCACGTGCAGGCAAGATGGGTCCTGGCAGAACTGGATCGCATGGCCACTTGGGCAAGGATGGTTTTCAAGCCCAAGAAATCAAGGAGCCTGATGATCCAAAAGGGCAAAATAACTGAAAGGTTCAAGCTACTTGCTCAAGGAGAAGTGATCCCGAACATCAAGGGGAACCCAATTAAATGCCTTGGAAAGTGGTGTGACGATTCCCTGTCTGATAAGAACAGCATCGCCAGCACGGGAAAACAAGTTGAAGAGTGGCTGAAGAAGATTGATAAGTCTTGCCTGCCTGGGAAATACAAGTGCTGGATCTACCAACACGGCCTGCTCCCGAGACTCATGTGGCTTCTCACCGTGTATGAGGTGCTCCTATCAACTGTTGAAAAAATGGAGAGGACGTTCAACAAGCACCTTAGAAGATGGTTGGGAATACCCCCAAGCTTTACATCCTTGGGGCTCTACATAAGGTCAGGCCAGCTCCAGCTTCCCCTGTCATCAGTGGTGGAGGAGTTTAAAGTCGCCAAATGCAGACTGTCCTTGACATATAGGGACTCCCTAGACCAACTCACCAGGGAAGCAGGAGTCATAACAAGATCTGGCCGTAAGTGGGCCGCCAGCATGGCAATTAACCAGGCAGAAATTTCTCTCAAGACCAAAGACATCATTGGAAACCCTTGCACTGGAAGACAGGGTGTAGGAACAGCACACTTCCAGCAGTGGTCAAAGTCCACCCCTAGGGAGAAGAGAGCCATGATCCAGGATGAAGTACGAAACCTTGAGGAAGAAGGGAGAAGAGCAAAATCCATTGAGCTCGCGACTCAAGGCACCTGGACGAGGTGGAACCTCCCCAAGAGGTCAATCACATGGAGTGAACTGTGGCGGTTGGAGCCCTTCCGTATATCCTTTCTACTCCGAGCAGTGTATGACACCCTACCAACCCCAGTCAATTTGGACAGGTGGGGGATGAGGGAGGACCCACTGTGCAGGTTGTGTGGAGGGAAAGGAACAATGGCGCACATTCTGTCAGGATGTAAGGTCGCATTGACACAGGGGAGATACAGGTGCCGCCATGACAAGGTGTTGGCAGTGCTCGCAGACATCCTGGAGCAAGAAAGGAGGAAGAAACAACCCGCCAAAGTAAGACCACTGCTGAGCACCATCGCCTTTGTGAAAGAGGGCCGAAGACCCGTTGTCCACAGCCAAGCCAGGCAGAATCTCCTGCAGTCAGCCCAGGGATGGTGTTGGGCCTGGGTACTAAGGCACTCAATATTGGGGTTTGGCTATCATAAATAATTAATAATTATCAAAAATAATTATTTATTATTAAATAATTGGATCTGAATTACTAGATCACCTCGGGGCACCACCCTTCTAGGAAGGGAAAAGATAGCCAATCAATCAAATCAGTCTCATAAATTATACTAAATTGTCAATTTGGATTTCAGAATAATAATTAACTTAATAACTATAACCAAAATTACCACGTTAACAACTAGTTAAGGTGAAGGAATTTGGAGTTCTTGACAGTGTAGAGGTTGGCAATATTCACTCTTGTGCAATATTAAACAGACAGGTATGTTTAAAAGACATTTATTAACAAGAATAAAAGTAAACATACAATCTAACTACAGTGTAGTTAGATTGCATAATGGGCGGCTGTGGCTCAGTAGGTAGAGCGGGTTGTCCACGAACCAGAGGGTTAGTGGTTCGATCCCCAGAATGTGCCACACGCCGAAGTGTCCTTGAGCAAGACACTGAACCCCCCCAGTTGCTCCCAGTGCGTGGCACTGGTGTGTGAATGTGTGTGTGCTTGTGTGAGCGAATGGGTAGATGTGTCTATGACTGTAAAGCGCTTTGAGTACCAATAGGTAGAAAAGCGCTATATAAAAGCAAGGCCATTTACCATTTAGTCTATACTACAGGTGTGTGTGTGTGTGTGTGTGTGTGTGTCAAAATGGCCGCTGGTTGTGGGTGTGCCAAGATGGCCGCCGGGTGTGGCCGTGCCAAGATGGTCGCCGGATGTGGGTGTGTCAAGATGGCCGCTGGGGCCTTGAGGTCTTGAACACAAAGGAAACAATGGCTGCTGAGTGGGTACACTCAGACCATGTGCTGGCTAGTAGATATGTGGAATGTGATAAGGGTTTTATGAGGTGCCAGGTTAGAGGAAGGATGGTTAGTTTAGCATGCAAGAGACCCTGAGTCTATGCGTTGCATAATCTAAACTAACATCAAGTCACTATACTAAACAACTCAATAAAAACAAATATCACATCAAATCAAAGTTCTATGCTTAGCTTAGCTTAGCTTGACTAGGCCCAGATTTGGTGGAAAGTCAATTTCTGGTGTGTTGCTCCTGTGGCTGGTGGTTCCTGATGGAAAGCCAAACTGGAAAAAAGCTATAGTCCTTGCTGTGTGTTCCTGATGTCAGACGTTGGAGGGAAACCGGCCGCTCCTTGAGTCCTTTGAAGTGGCTTGTTAGCAGCTCGGTGCTAACTAGCCGTGTGGCTCCTGTTGTTTGGGAGTTTAGCCTGCAAACCTTCTGTTTGTTGGCTAAAAGACCTGGGCCCGTATTCCTAAAGATTCTAAGAATCCTCTAAGAGAGCTCCTATCTTAGCCTAAAAATTCCTAGCTAGGAGTCTTAGCTTAGGAGTGATTCCAGAAAATTCTTAGAGAACTCTGAGCAAGGAATGGACAGAAACTCTTATCTTAGTGAGGAGGTGTGGTTGACCCCGTTGCTAGGTATGAGTCATCATTTCAAGAGGTGTGATTGGTTGATCCTAAAAGCTAGATAAAAATACACTTTTGGTGATAATTGGCCTAGAATGGACCGTCAAATTAATAGACTTAATAACAGAATCTAATCTCTATGAAGACTGTATAATTATAAATAATACTTTACATAAAAATAAATAAATAGTACGCTATACTTTAAAAAGTATCCTATAAAATGTGTGATTAAACTCAGGCCACTACCACAGTATTCACATGCTAATAGTTCTATTTATTTGCTTTCATTCATTTACCACACTGGTAACATTTTTCACTTCACCTATTTGGTATTAACAAGAGTAAAATGGCTCAGCTTTCATCAATTTCTATGATTGCTAACCGGCCTAGAAGAAGCAGTGTTGGTTGATGTTCAAATCTTCCAAAAACAATACAGCAGTGGAGAAGAAATGAAGTAGGAAACCCAACTGGACAGAGGAACAGTGTTTGCTTCTGGATCAACTGGTCAATGAGAATAAAAGTGTTTAAGACGTATATTTGGCCCCAAGTCATCAATTCAATTCAATTCAATTTTATTTATATAGCGTCAATAACAATACAAATCGTCTCAAGACGCTTTACAAAAACCCGGCCTGAAACCCCCAGAGCAAGCCTGAAGGCAACGGTGGCAAGGAAAAACTCCCTTTTAACAGGAAGAAACCTCGAGCAGAACCCAGCTCATATGGAGGGACCCATCTGCCTAAGGCCAGCCGGGTACAGACAGAAGAAAGAGAGAAGAGAACAGCACTGCTCCATTGTTGCATTTTTGCATTTTTCCTGTTGCTAAATACCTCAGTGTTGTGATGACTTTCATTTCCGATGATACAGTAGTCCCTCGCTATAACGCGGTTCACCTTTCGCGGCCTCGCGGATTTTTTTAGTGCAATTTTGCATGCTATTTTTTTTTTTTTATTTTTTTTTACAGCGCATTGTTTTTTGCGTCCTGATTGGCTAAGGGACTGTAGACCATTGTCAATCAATCTCCTCCGTACGGTGTCTCTTGCACAGTACAGAATGCGTTCAGCTTGCCAAATTTACATATACAGTATCTTTGATCGTGCGGTATGTTTGCAAGTTATTGAGAAAAGTGTATAAAGTGTGTAGTGAGGGGTTTTGCAACCTTAAAACATTTATAATCATTGTAAAAAATAAAGCTGACTACTTCGCGGATTTCGCCTATTGCGGGTTATTTTTAGAACGTAACTCCCACGATTAACGAGGGACCACTGTATTGCGATTGTAACAAGCTTGATTGTCATTCAGTGTTTGGAGAATATCTCCTGCCTCTTCTTTCAGCCATTTTCTCCTCTGCTTAAGAAATTCCTAAGCCTCCTAAAAGTCCTCCTCCCTGCTCTTAGCAGATCTCACCTTAGGAGCACTCTTAAGAGCTAAGATTCTTTAGGAATAGCTTTTATCTTTACTAGGAGCTACTCCTAACTTTGAGAGGGAAACGTCATGATTCTAAGAATTTTCTTAGAATTTGGCCACTAGGAGCAACTCTTAGCGCTAAGAATCTTTAGGAATACGGGCCCTGGTGTAGATTCCTCAGCAGGATCTCGCTTCGCTGCTGTAAGGAGAACAGGCCTGGAAGTAGTTGCTCTTTGTTAGCAGACTACCTGGCACCCAGCTGCAGCCGAGCAGCTGGGGGTCTCCACGTGGAGATGTGGAGTTGTAGAGGGTAAGAGGATAAGAGGGTAAGAGAGAGAACAAAGGCCAAACAGGGCATTTTATATGACCTGATGACCTCAGAGGTCACATGCCACTGTCAGCCAGTGAACTGCTGGGTCAGTTTTCACACCTGGAGGATTGTGGGACTTGGGGTTTCCAGGGCTTCCCTTTGTTTCCAAGACATGTGGTCAACTTGGTTATGCATGGTGAGCTTCCATAGCTCACCACCAGGTTCAGGTCCCAACAATGGGAAATGGAGGTTGACCTCAGAAGGAAACTCCACTTCCCCGAGGCGGTACTGTGCACAACTCTAAGGCCCGACATCATCATGTGGTCGCCAGAGGGAAAGAAGATCATCCTGGTGGAGTTGACGGTGCCGTGGGAGGAGGGCTGTGAGGAAGCTGCAAAGAGGAAAAAAAACAAATACCAGCAACTCGTCCAAGACTGTCAGGACAAGGGGTGGGACAGCATGGCTGATGACGGTGGAAGTTGGATGTCGAGGGTTCCCAGCTCAATCTGCGTGGAATCTAATGACGAAGGTTGGACTGAGAGGCCACTTGAGGAAAACAGCAGTTCGTAGGCTGGGTGAAGCGTCAGAAAGAGCCTCCTGTTGGCTCTGGCATAAGAGAGAGGACACAAGCAGGAAGCCTGGAAGAGAGGGCAGTGACCTGACCAGTCACTGCTGACCCGCCAACTGGAGGGTGTTGTGGTTAAGGGTCGAAACACCCAGAGAAGGTTGGGGACCACCTGATGACCTCTCTTTCAGGCCAAGGCTTCATCCATTAGAAATGGATGTATGGTAGCATCACAGATGTATTATACAACTTTCCACAGATTGCAATGGGATGTTGGCGGAATCTGAGGAGAACCCCAAGCAGAGAAGGGCCAAGTATTGGACCAGGCAGAAGACATCTGTTCAGGTTTTGTCCCATATACTCAAAAGGAGCAGTCAAATACAACTCTGTGCTTGTTGTTGTGTTCAACGATATGATGTGGGAAATACCAGATTTCTTTAGGTTGGTCTTTCTGCTCAGTAGGAATTTGACTGCAACAGTTTATCCAGTTCTTCTTGATACTTTTCAGACAGTTTGGGATCCTTGGATAAGCGTCTTTCTGTGGCACAGAGACGGGGCAGGACAGCTTCCTTTGGAGCTCTAAGGACAGGCATATTAGGGGATCTAAGTAATGGAGTAGCATAGCGCATTACACCATCTATATTTACTCTCACTGTTTTAGAATTAAGTAGATCAAGGGCCAATTCATCCTGTTTTGATCTTGTGGCTGTTTTTTCATTTACATAGGGCAGAGTGTCAATTTGCCAAAGTCTTTCAACATTCCTGAGCAGTTCACTTTTGAAGCAGGTAAAGGTAAAGGACAGATTTTGCTGGGTTTGGATTTAATTGGCTGGTCCCTGGAGTGCCCATCAAAGCCTGGTGTGTACCGCCAGTGGACAACCAGGGGGCCTCATCCGTATCTCTTGCATGCAAACATCACAGTGGCCGATTTAGTTATATGGAGATCATGGAGAATGGTTAAGTGAATCTCCTTACAAATGTTACATGGCCTTTTCGAAGTGCATTTGTCAATTTTATGTGTTCTCCCACATTTAGTGCATCTCCCTTTCTCGCTGATCCATTTCTCAATGTCAGATATGGAAAGAAACTCTACACATGCGCCAAGGAAATGATCCCGAATGTTACAGTGGGGGCAGTAAGGTTTAGGTTTAATAGTAGCATTAGCATTTACCTTCTCCTTGAAGTGTGCTCTCGATGTGCCATTTTCATCAGAGGTTGACAAGTAGACAGAGGAGACTTGTCTGGAGGGCTGACGTTTTCCAGTTTGCTGTCTTTCTTGTCTATGAAATTCCACAGCCTTCTCTGATATGCGTTTGGCTCTTGATTTCAACTGTAGCCAGGTCGAAAGGTCGAGGAGGGAATAAATTTTGGTTGCCTGTCCAGTTCGAATGCCTCGGTTAATGCAGTGTTCAACAAATCCATCTCTATACTGTACAGGGAGTTTACTGAGAAGTTTATCCACATGAGAGCTGTTAGGATGGCCCGGTAGCGGTTGGATGAAAACAGGAAAACTCGAGTCCGAGATGAGGTGCAAACCAACCAAGTGTTTATTTCACCCAAAAGAATGCATGACAAAACAAAAAGACTTAAAAAGAAAACATTGCAAAAGAAAATTAAGCCCCTTCTGTGGCCTGAGGTCTGGGTCACAGCCCTGCCAATCATACACACACCCCCTGTCTGTGTGCACGGGCTCCCTTTTATAGGCTGCCATTAATTATGACTCGAGCCCTACCACTGAGCAGGTGAGCCCCTCCCCAGATCCCCCATACAATATTGGGTAAAATAACACAAGTAAACAAATATATATTTCCCCCAAATACCTCTACGAGTACACATCTCAAAGCCTCTTACTCAACTAACAGTCACCATAACAGACCCTTACAGTTGGCAAGCATTTGCTGTCCCCCCCTTTCCAATTATCACAATGGTCTGTCCCGGGACCTTTAAGAAGGTGTTCAGACCTCCGGCGGCCTCTTTTAGGCTGAACACCTGAGGAGACAGCAAAGGTAAGAAACATTCCACCAGATTTGCTAACATACAATTATTCCCTTGAACACTACACAAGCCTTACTATGCATTTCTCTTCACAGTAGCAGCTGAGAGGCCCCAGCAAGAAAACACACAATAAAATACATTTAAACTTTCAGCTTTGTGTCTGCTTGTTCATTACATGCCATTTGGTTAAATTGAGTGCTGTTGTGTAATCAGCTATGTTCTTAGTCAAGTGATGAAGAGGACCTTCACCACATTTCCTCCCCCCTCTCCAAGAGGCCCTATTATCTCAGGTTTCAGGGATCCGAGACAAAAAGTCAGCCACAGTGTTGACCTTCCCTGACCTGTAGCGGACTGTGAAACTGTAGGGCTGCAGGGCAAGGTACCATCCAGCAATCCGTGTGTTAGCATCCTGCATCCGATGCAGCCACTGTAGAGCTCTGTGATCCGTTTCCAGGTAGAAGTGCCGACCTAGCAGGTAGTATCGGAGTGCTTCAACGGCCCACTTCATTGCCAAACACTCTTTCTCCACTGTAGAGTATCTGGTTTCTCTATCCAGCAACCTGCGGCTCAAAAACACAACAGGCTTCATTTCTGCATTCACGTCCTGCAACAACACTGCTCCAAGGCCAACTCCAGATGCATCCGTTTGCAGGGTGAAAGGTTTGTCAAAGTCTGGGCAGTGCAGATGGCGTCTTTAAGCTCTCTGAATACAGTGTCACACTCCTCAGTCCATTTTACCTTACAGGGTGCTGATCCTTTGAGGAGGTTGTTTAACACCGCTGAGCGCTCTGCAAAGTGGGGAATAAACTTCCTGTACCACCCAACCAGGCCCAGGAAGCTCTTTACCTTCCGTTTGGTGGTGGGAACAGGAAATGAGTGGATGGCTTCCACCTTTCCCACTTGAGGCCTGATCTTGCCAAACCCAATCACATAGCCCAGGTATTCCACTTCCCTCTGGGCAACAGCACACTTATTGGGGTTGATGGTCAGTCCAGCAGCTCTGATGCACTGCAACACCTGCTGCAAGTGGGCCATGTGCTCTTCCCAGGTCTGGCTGAAAATGACCACATCATCCAAATATGCAGCCGAAAACTCAGACACATCTCTCAACACATGATCCATTAGTCTCTGAAAGGTGGCTGGTGCCCCCTGCAGCCCGAATGGCATCACTCTAAATTGGTACATACCAAATGGTGTCTTGAAAGCGGTCAGCTCTCGAGCTTCTGGTGCCAGTGCTACTTGCCAGTAGCCTTTACACAAATCCAAGGTGGTGATGTACTTTGCCCGTCCAACTCTCTCCAAAAGGTCATCAATCCTGGGCATAGGATATGGATCAAATAGAGACACAGCATTCAGATATCGAAAGTCAATGCAAAACCTCAGTGAGCCATCTTTCTTCGGCACTAACACAACAGGACTGCACCATTCACTGCAGGATACTTCAATTATCCCCAGTTCCAACATCAGCTTGATTTCTTTTCTCAGTACTGTCACCAACCGCTCCGGAATCCTGTAGCTCTTCTGACGCACTGGAGCATCCCCCTTGAGACGGATTTTGTGCTGGACCAAGTCTGTGAAACCTGGCACTTCCTTGAAAAGCTCTGGGTCCAGAAGGGTTGCAACATCCTCCTGCTTTGAGGCTGATAAATGAGAAAGGTCAACTGTGTCATCCACATCCTCAGTTCCAGGAAAAAACTTCTCCGTCACCTCCTCATCCTTGACTGCACGCACCAACAGCTGATGGTGGATGGGCTCCTGGCGAACCTGGAACTCCTTCAACAAGTTAACATGGAATTTCTGATGTTTCTTAACTCTATCTGGCATGAAAAGTTCATACGTGACCTTACCGACCCGTCTGGTGATCTCATAAGGTCCATGCCATTTAGTCAGCAGCTTGCTGTCAGAAGTTGGAAGCAACAACAATACCTGCTGGCCTGGTTCCAGGACCCTCTCTCTAGCTTTCTGGTCATACCATCTCTTTTGGGTCTGTTGTGCTGTCCTCATGGACTCCTGGGCAAGTGCAGTCATTTCCTCCAACCTCTGTCTCATCTTGACGACATATGCGACCACATTCTCTCCTGTTGATTCTGGATTTTCCCAGTAGTCTTTCAGTAGGTCCAACGGCCCCCTGATCTGGCGTCCATACAGTAGCTCAAATGGTGAGAAACCTGTTGAAGCATGTGGCACCTCTCTATAGGCAAACAACAAGTAGGGAAGCCACTGGTCCCAGTCCGCTCCTGTATGGGAAACAAACTTACGCAGCATGTTTTTCAATGTCTGGTTGTATCTTTCAACAAGTCCGTCCGTTTGGGGGTGATAAGGGGTGGTCTTAATTCCCTTCACTCCTAATAACTGATAGACTTGTTGCAACAGTTTGGACATAAAGTTTGTCCCACAATCTGTTAGGACCTCCCGAGGGATTCCTACTCTGGAAAAGAGCTGTACTAGACAGTTAGCCACATTTCTAGCCTTTACTGCCCTCAAAGGAAAGGCTTCAGGATAGCGGGTTGCATAATCACAAATTACCAAGATGTACCGATGGCCTGCAGAACTCCTCTCTAAGGGGCCCACTACATCCATGCCTATTCTCTCAAAAGGTGTTTCAATAATTGGCAAAGGCTGTAGCTGCGCCCTGACAACTTTCCTTCCTGAAGTCAGCTGACATTCTTCACATGAACTACAGAACTGGGAAATCTGGCTATACATTCCTGGCCACACAAACCGGCTAGCCACCCTACACAAAGTTTTCTGAAAGGCCATGTGTCCAGCCCAGGGAACTGAGTGTCCTAGATACATCACTTTCTCTCTAAATTGCTGTGGTACTGCTAAGGCCTCAACATTTCCCTTGCACTGGTAAAGAATTCCCCCTTTCACCACATAGGTAGCATCTTCTAAACAACCTGGGCTGCCCTGCTTGACACCTTCAATCTCTGTCACTTTCTCAAACCACTGACTTAAAGTTGGATCCTCCCTCTGTAGTTTACCTACATCTGGTGGAAGATCTATGTCTACCGGTTGGCTTGGCTTTGAGAGCTCTTCTGTCCTTTTCCTGATTGACCCTCTACATTTTTCTCTCCTTCTCTGAGCTTTAGACTTTGGAGGTTTGACTGGACCCGTTTCTAAGTCTTGATCAAAGAATGGCAGCTCCCCGAGAACCTCCCCTGCACTCTGAGCCCTAGTGGTCACCATATTACATAATTTAGCCTTGGATGCAGCCAGAACCCCTTCAGCTTCTGTTAATGTAGCCCCCTTGCCTTCATGACCTAGAACCTGAACCTCAGTTTCTACTGAATGTAATGTTTTAGGTTTTACATTATCTGCTTGCTGCACTAGATCCAGTAAAATGGGGACATCATTACCCAAAATGACTGCATACGGTAACTTTGTAGCTAAAGCTACTGACATAAGAAAAGATTGGCCTCCCACTGTTAGGTATACTTCAGCTGTTGGGTACACATGCTCATCTCCATGAATACAGCCTATACAGGTCTTGTCCTCACTCCACTTTTCTCTAGGCACCAGACTAGCAAGCACTACTGACTGAAATCCACCTGTGTCTAATAATGCTGTAGCACGCTGCCCAATAACTAGCACTGGAGCCGTACGAGCTCCCTCTTGGGTTATGTGTTGGTTAGTTGGTCTGGGGACTGTACACAAAAGGGATGGCTTTGTCCGATTTGCAAGTGGACAGGAGTACTGAGTGTGCCCTAAGCCATTACACAAATAACACCTTATATCTTGGTTGGATGATCTAAAGGGAGAGTGTTTAGTAGAGTTTGACTTATTGTTATTAGTAGATGTGGAGTGCCTACTACTGGAGAAACCTCTTCTCTGATCCTGACCAGAGCCCCGTTCACCCCCAGCGGACTTACTTCTTTGTCCATAGATGGCGTCTCGGCCAAAGCTGCTGTGCCTAGTTCCTCTTCTTGCTGCCATGAAGATCTCGGCCAGTTGAGCAGCTTTCTCGGCTGTTTGAGGGTCATGTTCACGAAGCCATACTTCAAGCTCTGGGTGCACCATCCTTAGAAATTGTTCCAGAATCATTGTCTCTGATATTTCTTTTACCGTGGACTTCTCAGGTTTAACCCACTTGGCAAACATATCTTTCAGGCGCACATACAACTCTCGCGGAGTCTCCCCAGGAAGAATATCACAGGCTCGAAATCTTCTTCGATATGTTTCAACGGTGATTTCATACTTCTGCAGGATTGCTGCCTTCACCTTGTCATAATCTTCCGAGTCTGCAATGTCCATCAACACATAAGCACTACGTGCCTTTCCTGTGAGCAGAGGAATGAGACGAAGAGCCCACTCATCTTTTGGCCACCGACAAACTTGAGCCATTCTTTCAAACGTTGTCAAAAAATGTTCAATGTCATCCTCTGGAGATAGGGGGAGCAGCTTCGGTTCTCTATGCCATGTCGTTTCCCTCTGAGAGGTGACAGAATTGTTTGTCCGACTTGTCCCTTCCCGTGGGTCAAAGGCCTCAGCTGTAACAGGTTGCTCTCCTTCCAGCTCACGCCTGTAGTCTTCTCGCATTTCATTGACCTGTATCTGTATTTGCTGAAATTGGTGCTGCATGCTCTTCCAACGCTGTTCTTGACGGGAAACATCTTTTTCCATCACTTGGTCCCTGGCTGCTTGTGACCGAATGAGGGACTTTACCATATCTGCCAGCTCCTCTAGCTGCTCCCCTGGTTTGACGGCTGCCATAGCTCCCTGATCAGCTGGCCCACTTGCCCCTTCATCAGGCTTTTCTTGTTGTTCCTGCTTTTTCCTCTCTTTGTCTCTTGTCATCCTCAGCTCGTTCCTGCGGTGTAGGCCCCAGCTTCTTGACACCAATTGTTAGGATGGCCCGGTAGCGGTTGGATGAAAACAGGAAAACTCGAGTCCGAGATGAGGTGCAAACCAACCAAGTGTTTATTTCACCCAAAAGAATGCATGACAAAACAAAAAGACTTAAAAAGAAAACATTACAAAAGAAAATTAAGCCCCTTCTGTGGCCTGAGGTCTGGGTCACAGCCCTGCCAATCATACACACACCCCCTGTCTTCTTCTTCTTCTTCTTCTTCTTGTTTTACGGCGGTTGGCATCCAACTATAGGTGCATTACCGCCCCCTTCTGCTCTGGAGTGTGGACCAGTAGGCCACCACAACACACACTCATCCACACATTTACCCCATTTTACACACTTCCTACCCTACTTTATATTCTATAAAAAAGCCCAGTGTCCCTTAAAAATTTAACCACTACCCTGACTCGTGCCCTTTCACCCATGTCCAATATTCCCTTTAAGTTAAAATCGTGATTCCCTAACTCCCTCAAACTATCCCTCATCACCTCTCTCTGTCCCTCATATGCTCTACACCTCAAAAGTACGTGTTCCACCGACTCCTCATCTTCCTGACACCTCTCACACAATCCTGTTTGATGTTTCCCTACCAGTTTAAGTGACTTATTCAGTGTACAGTGCCCTAGCCTTAACCTCATCATCACCACTTCTTCTCTCCTGTGTCCCATACCTGCCCTATTGATCCTGATGCTGTTTTGTATGTTATATAAATGCCTCCCTTTGCCCTCTCTGTCCCACCTCTCTTGCCACATTTGATTGATTTTCCCCCAAACTACATTCTTAACCTCTGCCTTGCTAATACTTACTTCCATTTCTATTTTTCTTTTTCTTAACGCCCTCTTAGCTAGTTCATCCGACCTCTCATTCCCCCTCACCCCTACATGTGCTGGTACCCACATAAATCTAACCTCACCTCCTCTGTTCCCTATTCTTGTGATTGATTGAAGAACTTGATATAAAATGTCTTGACGGCTATTGGAATGAAATGATTTCAAACTTGCCAGAACTGCTGAAGAATCTGAGCAAATCAGTACCTTGTTGTGTCTTGCCTCTTCCACCCATCTTAATGCTACCAGCACTGCCAGCATCTCCACCGTGTAGACCCCTAACATATTTGTTGTTCTTCTATTTATTCCAATTCCCTTTGCTGGTACAGCCACCCCAAATCCTGTCACTCCTGTCTCAGGTTCTTTAGCTCCATCTGTATAAATGAGCATAAAATCACTATATTCTCCCATTACGTGGTATTTGAATGCACTCACCAAGTCTATTTGACCTTTTTCTTTTCTTTTCCTCTCTAACAAATACCAGTCTATTCTTGGCCATCCAAACAGCCATGGAGGTATCGCTGGATACACTACTGTGGGGCTTATCCTCACTTCTAATACTCCCAGTTCTTTTGCCCCATCATTCCCTACCCGCCCAAAATTTTCCCTCTGACTCTTCCCATTCTCCCAGCACTCCTGTAGAACTTTTTTTGTCGGGTGAGAATCAGTGTGTCCCTGCAAATTCGCCCAATAATTGACCATCAGCTGCTTCCTTCTCAACCCCAGCGGCATTTCTCCCATTTCTACCTGTAAAGCAGGTACTGGCGATGTTCTAAAAGCCCCACTGCAAACTCTTAGTGCCTGTGCCTGAATCACATCCAATTTCTTAAGTTGCGACCTGGCAGCTGATCCATATGCAATACTGCCATAATCAAACACAGATCTTATCAGAGCCACATATATTCTCTTCAGTGCCGAACAACTAGCTCCCCATTCCCTACCTGTCAAACATCTCAACACGTTTATTACTTTTTTGCATTTTTCTTCAATTCTACCAATATGACCTGCCCATGTTAGCCGTGAATCAAACACTACTCCCAAAAATTTAAATGTTCCAACTCTTTCTAATTCATTCCCATACATCTTTAGCTTCATTCCGTTATCTATTCTTTTCCTGCTGAAATAAACTGTCTGGGTTTTCTCCACTGAGAACCGGCATCCCCAATCATAACCCCAGTCCACCAATTCATCAACCGCCCCTTGCACTTTGCCAAATACATGCTCCACATTCCTTCCTCTTTTCCACAAGGCCCCATCATCCGCAAAAAGTGACCTACCTACATCTTCTGGTATTTTAGAAAACACATCATTTATCATAATAGTGAAGAGTAATGGACTTATCACACTACCTTGAGGCGTCCCATTCTCAACTTCGTACTGTTTTGATAAGTCTGATCCAACTCGTACCTGTATTTTCCTTCCACAGAGAAAATCCTTTATCCAGTTAAAAACTCTCCCTCTTACACCCACTTTGCACAGCTTTATTAACAATCCTTCCTTCCACATCATGTCATAGGCTTTTTCAATATCAAAGAACACTGCAACTGCTGACTCTTTATTTGCCTGTGCCTTTCTTATCTCAGTTTCAAGCCTAATCACCGCATCCATTGTGTTTCTTCCTTTTCTAAAACCACTTTGATAACTTGCCAACATTTCTCTCTTCTCAAGATCATACGATAACCTCTCTGTTATCATCCTTTCCATTATTTTACACAAATTTGATGTTAGCGCTATTGGCCTATATCCAGTGGGTTGTGAAGGATCCTTACCAGGTTTTCTTATAGGGATCACTACTGCCTCTTTCCATGCACTTGGTAACCTTCCCTCTTTCCATATTTTGTTATAAAGTTGCAGCAACTTTGTTAACGCTCCTTCACCTATGTGTTTTAACATCACATAGCATATCATATCTTTCCCAGGAGAGGTTGGTTTTGATTTATTTATAGCCCTCGTCATTTCTGCCAATGTAAATGGTTCATCAATTGCTTCACCTGTTTCTTCCCTCCTGTCTAACACACCTGGATACTGGTTCATTGTTCTTTCTCTTCTCCTCCTCCCCTCTTCTGATAGATTTCCTGTACTGTGTATCTTTGTAAATGACTTTGCCATGATTTCTGCCTTATCTCTGTCAGAGACTGCGGTTTCCTCCCCAGATGTCATGACTGGGTAATCCCATACCCTTCTGTCACCCCCCATCTTCTTTATCATTCCCCATACCTCTCCCACAGGTGTAGTTCTTCCTATTTTTTCACAAAACTTTCTCCAACTTGTCCTCTTAGCCTGGCGTACAGTTCTTCTCACTACTGCCTGTGCTTTCTTATACTGGATTAAATGTTGTATGTTATGGGTTCTTTTAAGTTGTTTAAATGCTCTATTTCTATTTTTAACAGCCTGATGACATTCCTCTGTCCACCATGGTACCTGTTTCCTTTTCATCCGATTTTTACTCCTAGGGATAGCTCCCTCCGCTGCTTTAATAATTCCTGATGTTACCTGATCATTTATCTCCTCTATATCTCCAGAAATGTCAATTCTTGCCATTGTTTCCTCACTTGCCTCTTGGAACAAATCCCATTTTGCCTTTGCAAAAACCCACTTCGGTATCTGTGCACTAGCATTTGCTTCCGCTCTCTCTCCTACTGTACATGACACTGGGTAGTGATCACTACCTACAGTTGAATCTGTCCATACCTCCCAGTTACTAACTCCAGCAATGGAACAAGACACTAAAGTGATGTCTAATGCTGACTCCGTACCTGCAGTTATGTTCACCCTAGTTCCTCTCCCATCATTCATACATACCAAATTTCTTTCATCCATCAACTCTTCAACTATTTTCCCATTTGCGTCCGTTTGTGAGCCCCCCCACATTGTACTGTGAGCATTAAAATCTGCACACCAAATTATCTTTT
The DNA here is from genome assembly GCF_963514085.1 of Chelon labrosus. Lineage (NCBI taxonomy): Eukaryota > Metazoa > Chordata > Actinopteri > Mugiliformes > Mugilidae > Chelon > Chelon labrosus. Next base: position 52,142 of record NW_028181764.1, on the reverse strand, counting down.
GTCTGTCTTGTCCTGATATCTCCAATAGTCGACCCAATTCCAGCCTTTTGCATGGGTTATAATAGTTAATTATAACCACCTTCTCCCTCCTCTCCCACACTTCCAAAACTATGTATTCCTGACCCTCCCCCTTTTCCAGCACCCTGTAAGGAATACCTTGTTTGACAAATGTAGCACACCCTCCTCCTCCCCCATGACTTCTGTCTCTCCTTATCACTGTATACCCATGTACCACAAAGTCTAAATTTGGTTTTAACCAGGTTTCCTGAACACATACTATATCCGGTTTTACAGCCATTTCCTTGATGAATTGCTTGAATTCCTGGCCATTGGCCAGTAAACTCCTAGCATTCCATTGTAGAAGAATTACCATAAGCAATATCAACCCACCCATGATGCTTCCTGGCTCGACTGATTTGTAAGGTTCTCCCTCACTTCTTCCCATGTCAGTCCAATTAATCCTAAGTGACTCACTGCTGCTTTGACAATGAGCTGAATTTTAACATTTTTTGATTTTACTTCGGCTGTACTATTGACCACTCCTGCAATGAATGTCACCAAGTCCCTTTTGTCCACATATATCTTGTCACTTGCCCTTTGTTGTGGCTCTTGAACTCCCACAGCCCCTTGCTCATTTGTATCTCTGTTCTGTGCTCTCGACATACTCACAGCCTCTGCATATGTGATTCTTCTTTCCACTCTTACTTTCTGGATGTTTGTTTCCCTTCTCATAACCTCACACCCACCGTATGCCACACTATGAGCTCCTCCACAGCTACAGCATTTGGGCTGCACCCCTGTTCCACATTTCCCATATTCATGGTCCCCTCCACATCTTGCACACCTCCTCTTCTCTTTACAGTTCATGGCTGTGTGTCCAAACCTTTGACACTTAAAACATCTTAATGGTTTTGGCACATACACTCTCACTGGGAAACTCACAAACCCCAGGAGCACTCTCTTGGGCATATTCTCTCCTTCAAACTCAATCATCACTGTTTCACTTTCTTTTTTCACTCCTTCTTTAATTGTTTTCAGCCTTTGTGCTTCCTTTACCTTTCCACCTTTGATATTTTTCTTAAGCTCCTCCATTCCTACACTCATAGGCACCCCTGTTATCACTCCTTTACATCCTCCACCATTTTGTGCTCCCACTCTCCTCGTGCTTACCACCTTGTTTTTCCCTATCTCTTTTAATTTTAATGCTTTTTCAGTTTGTTCTTCACTGTTACACCTCACCAACAGATTCCCATCATTTAGCACCTTTGCATATTGTATCTCCCCTATCTTACTAGCCAGAGCTGTTGTTAACAAGAATGGATTTATTTTCTTCATGTTTTCTTGTCCCTTTTCATTAAACCTTATTATAGCAATAAACTTCTCCTGCCTCGGCCTTTGCACTTGTTCAAGCCCTCCCTCCTCACTCTCATAGCTCTCATCACGATCCCTTCTTAATCTCTTTTTCCTATTTGCTCGATTGCCTCGGTTTACATCCTCGTATCCTCTCCTCTCCACCTCGCTGTCTTCCTCTCTCCCGTCATCAAAATCCATGTCTCCCCAATTGCCTATCTCTGATCCATTCACAGAGCAGTCGTGCTCAACCGCCTCAAATAGATCATCTGTTCCATTTGATTTTCGCGCAATTTCTCGATCGTTTCCTCTTTCGCTGCCAGCTGATGCTTCCGCCATTCTCTCTCTCGTGTGCCTCCGTCACACCCCCCACCCCCTGTCTGTGTGCACGGGCTCCCTTTTATAGGCTGCCATTAATTATGACTCGAGCCCTACCACTGAGCAGGTGAGCCCCTCCCCAGATCCCCCATACAATATTGGGTAAAATAACACAAGTAAACAAATATATATTTCCCCCAAATACCTCTACGAGTACACATCTCAAAGCCTCTTACTCAACTAACAGTCACCATAACAGACCCTTACAGTTGGCAAGCATTTGCTGTCCCCCCCTCTCCAATTATCACAATGGTCTGTCCCGGGACCTTTAAGAAGGTGTTCAGACCTCCGGCGGCCTCTTTTAGGCTGAACACCTGAGGAGACAGCAAAGGTAAGAAACATTCCACCAGATTTGCTAACATACAATTATTCCCTTGAACACTACACAAGCCTTACTATGCATTTCTCTTCACAGTAGCAGCTGAGAGGCCCCAGCAAGAAAACACACAATAAAATACATTTAAACTTTCAGCTTTGTGTCTGCTTGTTCATTACATGCCATTTGGTTAAATTGAGTGCTGTTGTGTAATCAGCTATGTTCTTAGTCAAGTGATGAAGAGGACCTTCACCACAAGAGCCACATTTAAATTCAGACCCTGTAGGGCCCTCTAGTGACAGCAGCATTCCCACTAGAGCATGGATAGAGAGAGAGAAATCATCAAAGGCCTCAACATCACCAATACGAATGACAGGGGAATTCAATATTATTCCAATCTCAGTCTGAACTAACAGCCTTGGTTGACCATACTTCTCCTGCAGCGTTTGGAGGGCAGTGGAATATGGTCTCGTGTCATGCATGCAGGATCTGGCCAATTTGTGAGCTCCTGGATGTTGAAGATGTTCTAAGAGGATCTGCTATTTATATTGCTCAGTAAGATGGGAGTGGTTGTCAAGGAGGTTCTCTAAGGCCATTTTCAACAGAGCAAAATCACTTTCTCGACGACTCTTAAACACAGGGATTGAGGGCTTTGGTATTCCATAAGCAGAGGCCAGGACCAGATCCATAACAGTGTGGGGTTGTGAGTGCACAGAATGTGGAAGCTTAGATAATGTCTGCATAGGTGGTGAACTCCCAGTGAAGGTGGGCTGCACAGGGTCAAGCGTGGGTGCAGATTGATTAGGTTGGCATCCAACTATAGGTGCATTATCGCCCCCTTCTACTCTGGAGTGTGGACCAGTAGGCCACCACAACACACACTCACCCACACATTTACCCCATTTTGTTACACACTTCCTACCCTACTTTATATTCTATAAAAAAGCCCAGTGTCCCTTAAAAATGTAACCACTACCCTGACTCGTGCCCTCTCACCCATGTCCAATATTCCCTTTAAGTTAAAATCGTGATTCCCTAACTCCCTCAAACTATCCCTCATCACCTCTCTCTGTGCCTCATATGCGCTACACCTCAAAAGTACGTGTTCCACCGACTCCTCCTCTTCCTGACACCTCTCACACAATCCTGTTTGATGTTTCCCTACCAGTTTAAGTGACTTATTCAGTGTTCAGTGCCCTAGCCTTAACCTCATCATCACCACTTCTTCTCTCCTGTGCCCCATTCCTGCCCTATTGATCCTGATGCTGTTTTGTATGTTATACAAATGCCTCCCTTTGCCCTCTCTGTCCCACCTCGCTTGCCACATTTGATTGATTTTCCCCCAAACTACATTCTTAACCTCTGCCTTGCTAATACTTACTTCCATTTCTATTTTTCTTTTTCTTAGCTGGTAAGAGGGCCTTAGCTAGTTCATCCGCCCTCTCATTCCCCCTCACCCCTACATGTGCTGGTACCCACATAAATCTAACCTCACCTACTCTGTTCCCTATTCTTGTTATTGATTGAAGAACTTGATATAAAATGTCTTGACGGCTATTGGAATGAAATGATTTCAAACTTTCCAGAACTGCTGAAGAATCTGAGCAAATCAGTACCTTGTTGTGTCTTGCCTCTTCCACCCATCTTAATGCTACCAGCACTGCCAGCATCTCCACCGTGTAGACCCCTAACATATTTGTTGTTCTTCTATTTATTCCAATTCCCTTTGCTGGTACAGCCACCCCAAATCCTGTCACTCCTGTCTCAGGTTCTTTAGCTCCATCTGTATAAATGAGCATAAAATCACTATATTCTCCCATTACGTGGTATTTAAATGCACTCACCAAGTCTATTTGACCTTTTTCTTTTCTTTCCCTCTCTAACAAATACCAGTCTATTCTTGGCCATCCAAACAGCCATGGAGGTATCGCTGGATATACTACTATGGGGCTTATCCTCACTTCTAATACTCCCAGTTCTTTTGCCCCATCATTCCCTACCCGCCCAAAAATTTCCCTCTGACTCTTCCCATTCTCCCAGCACTCCTGTAGAACTTTTTTTGTCAGGTGAGAATCAGTGTGTCCCTGCAAATTCGCCCAATAATTGACCATCAGCTGCTTCCTTCTCAACCCCAGCGGCATTTCTCCCATTTCTACCTGTAAAGCAGGTACTGGCGATGTTCTAAAAGCCCCACTGCAAAATCTTAGTGCCTGTGCCTGAATCACATCCAATTTCTTAAGATGCGACCTGGCAGCTGATCCATATGCAATACTGCCATAATCAAACACAGATCTTATCAGAGCCACATATATTCTCTTCAGTGCCGAACAACTAGCTCCCCATTCCCTACCTGTCAAACATCTCAACACGTTTATTACTTTTTTGCATTTTTCTTCAATTCTACCAATATGACCTGCCCATGTTAGCCGTGAATCAAACACTACTCCCAAAAATTTAAATGTTCCAACTCTTTCATTCCCATACATCCTTAGCTTCATTCCTTCCTCTATCCTTTTCCTGCTGAAATAAACTGTCTGGGTTTTCTCCACTGAGAACCGGCATCCCCAATCATAACCCCATTCCACCACTTCATCAACAGCCCCTTGCACTTTGCCAAATACATGCTCCACATTCCTTCCTCTTTTCCACAAGGCCCCATCATCCGCAAAAAGTGACCTACCTATATCTTCTGGTATTTTAGAGAACACATCATTTATCATAATAGTGAAGAGTAATGGACTTATCACACTACCTTGAGGCGTCCCATTCTCAACTTCGTACTGTTTTGATAAGTCTGATCCAACTCGTACCTGTATTTTCCTTCCACAGAGAAAATCCTTTATCCAATTAAAAACTCTCCCTCTTACACCCACTTTGCACAGCTTTATTAACAATCCTTCCTTCCACATCATGTCATAAGCTTTTTCAATATCAAAGAACACTGTAACTACTGACTCTTTATTTGCCTGTGCCTTTCTTATCTCAGTTTCAAGCCTAATCGCTGCATCCATTGTGTTTCTTCCTTTTCTAAAACCACTTTGATAACTTGCCAACATTTCTCTCTTCTCAAGATCATACGATAACCTCTCTGTTATCATCCTTTCCATTATTTTACACAAATTTGATGTTAGCGCTATTGGCCTATATCCAGTGGGTTGTGAAGGATCCTTACCAGGTTTTCTTATAGGGATCACTACTGCCTCTTTCCATGCACTTGGTAACCTTCCCTCTTTCCATATTTTGTTATAAAGCTGCAGCAACTTTGTTAACGCTCCTTCCCCTAGGTGTTTTAACATCACATAGCATATCATATCTTTCCCAGGAGAGGTTGGTTTTGATTTATTTATAGCCCTCGTCATTTCTGCCAATGTAAATGGTTCATCAATTGCTTCACCTGTTTCTTCCCTCCTGTCTAACACACCTGGATACTGGTTCATTGTTCTTTCTCTTCTCCTCCTCCCCTCTTCTGATGGATTTCCTGTACTGTGTATCTTTGTAAATGACTTTGCCATGATTTCTGCCTTATCTCTGTCAGAGACTGCGGTTTCCTCTCCAGATGTCATGACTGGGTAATCCCATACCCTTCTGTCTCCCCCCATCTTCTTTATCATTCCCCATACCTCTCCCACAGGTGTAGTTCTTCCTATTTTTTCACAAACCTTTCTCCAACTTGTCCTCTTAGCCTGGCGTACTGTTCTTCTCACTACTGCCTGTGCTTTCTTATACTGGATTAAATGTTGTATGTTATGGGTTCTTTTAAGTTGTTTAAATGCTCTATTTCTATTTTTAACAGCCTGATGACATTCCTCTGTCCACCATGGTACCTGTTTCCTTTTCATCCGATTTTTACTCCCAGGAATAGCTCCCTCCACTGCTTTAATAATTCCTGATGTTACCTGATCATTTATCTCCTCTATATCTCCAGAAATGTCAATTCTTGCCATTGTTTCCTCACTTTCCTCTTGGAACAAATCCCATTTTGCCTTTGCAAAAACCCACTTCGGTATTTGTGCACTAGCATTTGCTTCCGCTCTCTCTCCTACTGAACATGACACTGGGTAGTGATCACTACCTACAGTTGAATCCGTCCATACCTCCCAGTTACTAACTCCAGCCATGGAACAAGACACTAAAGTGATGTCTAATGCTGAGTCAGTACCTGCAGTTATGTTCACCCTAGTTCCTCTCCCATCATTCATACATACCAAATTTCTTTCATCCATCAACTCTTCAACTATTTTCCCATTTGTGTCTGTTTGCGAGCCCCCCCACACTGTACTGTGAGCATTAAAATCTGCACACCAAATTATCTTTTGTCTGTCTTGTCCTGATATCTCCAATAGTCGACCCAACTCCAGCCTTTTGCATGGGTTATAATAGTTAATTATAACCACCTTCTCCCTCTTCTCCCACACTTCCACCACTATGTATTCCTGACCATCCCCCTTTTCCAGCAGCCTGTAGGGAATACCTTGCTTGACAAAAGTAGCACACCCTCCTCCTCCCCCATGATTTCTGTCTCTCCTTATCACTGTATACCCATGTACCACAAAAATTTGGTTTTAACCAGGTTTCCTGAACACATACTATATCCGGTTTTACAGCCATTTCCTTGATGAATTGCTTGAATTCCTGGCCATTGGCCAGTAAACTCCTAGCATTCCATTGTAGAAGAATTACCATAAGTAATATCAACCCACCCATGATGCTTCCTGGCTCGACTGATTTGTAAGGTTCTCCCTCACTTCTTCCCATGTCAGTCCAATTAATCCTAAGTGACTCACTGCTGCTTTGACAATGAGCTTAATTTTAACATTTTTTGATTTTACTTCGGCTGTACTATTGACCACTCCTGCAATGAATGTCACCAAGTCCCTTTTGTCCACACATATCTTGTCAGTTGCCCTTTGTTGTGACTCTTGAACTCCCACAGCCCCTTGCTCATTTGTATCTCTGTTCTGTGCTCTCGACACACTCACAGCCTCTGCATATGTGATTCTTCTTTCCACTCTTACTTTCTGGATGTTTGTTTCCCTTCTCATAACCTCACACACTATGAGCTCCTCCACAGCTACAGCATTTGGGCTGCACCCCTGTTCCACATTTCCCATATTCATGGTCACCCCCACATCTTGCACACCTCCTCTTCTCTTTACAGTTCATGGCTGTGTGTCCAAACCTTTGACACTTAAAACATCTTAATGGTTTTGGCACATACACTCTCACTGGGAAACTCACAAACCCCAGGAGCACTCTCTTGGGCATATTCTCTCCTTCAAACTCAATCATCACTGTTTCACTTTCTTTATTCACTCCTTCTTTAATTGTTTTCAGCCTTTGTCCTTCCTTTACCTTTCCACCTTTGATATTTTTCTTAAGCTCCTCCATTCCTACACTCATAGGCACCCCCGTTATCACTCCTTTAAATCCTCCACCATTTTGTGCTCCCACTCTCCTAGTGCTTACCATCTTGTTTTTCCCTATCTCTTTTAATTTTAATGCTTTTTCAGTTTGTTCTTCACTGTTACACCTCACCAACAGATTCCCATCATTTAGCACCTTTGCATATTGTATCTCCCCTATCTTACTAGCCAGAGCTGTTGTTAACAAGAATGGATTTATTTTCTTCATGTTTTCTTGTCCCTTTTCATTAAACCTTATTATAGCAATAAACTTCTCCTGCCTCGGCCTTTGCACTTGTTCAAGCCCTCCTTCCTCACTCTCATAGCTCTCATCACGATCCCTTCTTAATCTCTTTTTCCTACTTGCTCGTTTGCCTCGGTTTACATCCTCGTATCCTCTCCTCTCCACCTCGTTGTCTTCCTCTCTCCCGTCATCAAAATCCATGTCTCCCCAACTGCCTATCTCTGATCCATTCACAGAGCAGTCGTGCTCAACCGCCTCAGATAGATCATCTGTTCCATTTGATTTTCGCGCAATTTCTCGATCGTTTCCTCTTTCGCTTCCAGCTGATGCTTCCGCCATTCTCTCCCTCCGTTCGACCGTCGATTGTCGCGTGGCCATTTTGCATCCTCCGACAGCAAGAAGGAAGGCCTCATCCAGGCCTATATTTATAAAGTGGGAGGATCAGTGGGAGGCGCCCACATCTCCATCCCACCTGGTTCTCCTTCAGACAGGAGGATTGAGATTGCAGTTTGTAACACTAGGAAATCACTAATCGTTGTAGAAACTACAAATTACTTGAGCTGAGACATGTAGCTTGATGCAAAGTCACGTGATATTTGTAGTTTTTCGGTTTTCAAACACATGTTACAATAGGGTTGCAAAAATATATATATACGATTACATCGAATATCTAGTATTGCCGAACTAACGATGCCATTGCTTTAAGTTGATATATGTTAAGAAAAAGTGAAGATAGTTTATTTAAGATGTGTTTAGAACCGCCCAATATAGATTTACGCCAAAAAGCAATGCAGTTTGGTTCTCCGGCTTTATAAAACAGTAGATAGAGTTAGGATTGGTTTATCTGCTTAACACATGACATATTTACTACAGCCGAACTTGTAATGGCAGTGATTATAGTTGCTTTAAGTTAAGAAATGACACACAACACTGCATTTGAGTCGTTTATTTGAAAATATTATGAAGCTTTGCTGTAGCTTGCACTGTAAATTCTAACAAGTTGAGTTTCCTTAAAGAAATTTAGGAAACCGATTACCTTGGGAAAAGTAAGTAAACAAACTTAATTGTGTGAAGTAGTGAGAAATTATTATATTTAAGTGAGCTGTATTTGTTTGAAGTGGATTACACTAAGATACCTCAAGTGACGTATATTACAAATTTCAAGTGATGTCCGCTTGTTCTGGCAGAATATATTAAGTTAATGTGACACAAAGTATTTGAGTTGCAACAACTTGATTTGAATTTAACTGTACTGAAATACATTAAGTTCTTACAACTTCAAAAACAAGTACAGCTCACTTAAATATAATAATTTCACACTACTTCACACAATTAAGTTTGTTTACTTACTTTTCCCAAGGTAATCGGTTTCCTAAATTTCTTTAAGTAAACTCAGCTTGACCGACACTCAATAAAGATAAGTCACATTAACTTAATATACTGTGCCAAAGTGAGCAGTACTTAATTTTAAATAAATGCACTTAACATACCTTAGTTTAGCTAACTTAAAAATAAAAATTCACAAAATGGCATTACAACCATGTTGTTGTTTTTTTTCAGTACCTGTAAACAACAACAACAATAAACATGCTATTCATTTGGAAACTTGTCTAGAAATAGATCATCAAAGGTCGAGTTTGGCTGAACAATTGGGGGGGATAAATAAAAGGTCAGAATATCTCTTTAGCACCACATACTTAAATGGGGTTTACCAAATTTGACCGCTATCAAAAAAAAAACACATATACTGTAATTTGAATAATAGTACTTGGCCATATGGCGATTTTTGTTAATACTTAGATTAATTGTTCAGCCCTAGTCCAAACCCTTCTGTTAGCAGAGAACCAGAGGAGAGAAAACAGGGGGAATAAATTATGCTAACACCAGTTAGATGCAAAGCCTTCCTTGTAGTTTGCTGATTGCTTCAGATTCCTGCCAAGTTATGCCTTTCTCTAAATCATTTCCTCAATATTATGTGTTTGTGAGAGAGACTTGAGTGTATGAGCGTGCATGTGTGCTTGTGAGTGAGAAAGAAAGTGTATGTCACTGAGTATGAGTGAAAATCAGTATGAGTGAGACTTAAAAGTGAGAATGAGCATGAGTGAGGTGTGCCGACTGGTCTGGGTATAAGCTAACAGAAGGCCCTTGATTCACAATGGACACTTTCCTGAATGTCTCACAGTAACAAACAGACTTCGCAACATTTAGTCTTTAAAAGTTTATTAAAACTGGATTATTATATAGAACTGTATTTGTACATACACCTTCAAAACAACAAAGTGTAAGTCAGCTCTTTAACAACTTTGATATATTCAACATGTGTCACAGAAGCACACTACACTCTAATACTAAACATTAAATACTGTATGCTCTTTTTCAACAGTTTTTACTCACCGAACACCTGCACTGATGGCACTTTTTTATGCTTTCCAATCTCAAATGCGAAACACAGCGAACAAATATAACAAGTAGGTATCTCAATAGATACTCCTCCCTATCTGCAATTATGAGGTAACTGCATAATAACTGTGCAATAACTGCACACCCATAATACTGAGCCAGATGAGTATGAAATGAAATGAGGTTGAGTAAAAAAACAAAAAAAACAAAACAAAAAAAAAACAATGCTATTCTTTCAACAGTTATTGTGAGGATTCATAATTTTTGTTAGAGGGATCATTCTCACTGTGTTGTGTATCAAATATGTTTTCTTATTTCTTAAGAATATGGAGCCTTCCATATTGGAGCCTTAAGTGCAGTGCCACCAAATTTTTTTTTCACGGTTTCATTATCAAAACAGAAAAAAAAAATGAAAAAAAGATGCAAGTAAAACATAATATTCAATACACTCAAAATAAATGCATAAAGTATTAAATAATATTTTGTTTAATTGTTCAGCCCCATCATACTCACTCATTCAAACACCACACGTTTGTAGAAAACCAGTATAGCTATCCCTACACAACGTCTAGAACAACAGAGCATTTAATGTTTGCAGTTTTGGGCTAAGCTTTTGTTGTCCGAGGTTCAACAATATCTTCTGGATGAACTCAAATGTGTTCTTCATACCTTTGGGGTAATCCAGATGGAGTGCATACATTAAGCCGAACAGAAGACAAAGTGCTTGAGAAGTGGTGGGAATCTCATCCATGACAATGTTTCCTTCAAGGATGATTGTAATGCTGTTAATCTGTGGTGGCGTGTCCTCAGTCATGATTCTAAGAACCCCAACGGACACCTGGGGGAAGTCACATGCAGAGTCCGAATCCTGCATTAAAAATAAAAGAACACAAATAAATTAAGGCAGCTAGAGGGGTGCTGCTGCCGTCCAATTAATCCGGCTGAATGTGCACTCTCTCGGCTTCAAGTTCTCAGGCAGGCCGCTTGGGGACTTCCACCCATTCCAATCGAGGTGCGTGCTCTGTAGCTCCCACAGAAACTTCAGAATCAACTGGCAACCACACTTTTCATCGCGTGTGGCCTAATAAGAGGAGGCAGAATTACTCTCATTTCACGAGTCTGAAACGTTAATGTGCTGTAGACAGAAAATAGACGCTCTGGTCGAGAGAAAGCAATGTTTGCGTTTTCACTGAAAAGCGGCTGCTGGCACCAGACTTGCCCTCCAATGGATCCTCATAAAGGATTTAAAGTGTACGCATTCCAATTACTATGGGGTGCCGAATGTAAAAATTCGGTTACAATTTTTTAACTGATACATTTTCAACATTTAGCTCACTTTCCTCACATTTAGCGCATTTTTCTCACATTTGAGTTAAATGTTAAATGTTAAATCTAAATGTTATATCTAAATCTAAATGTTAAATCTAAATCTAAATGTTAAATATATATCTAAATGTTAAATGTTAAATCTAAATGTTAAATGTTAAATCTAAATGTTAAATGTTAAATTTAAATGTTATATCTAAATCTAAATGTGAAATGTATATCTAAATCTAAATGTTAAATCTAAATATTATATCTAAATCTAAATGTTAAATCTATATATTATATCTAAATCTAAATCTTAAATATATATCTAAATGTTAAATGTTAAATCTTCTTCAAAGCTTCAAATCGCGCTGCCCCGCCCCCACCCCCTTCCCGCTTCCACCCCACACTAAGACGCTGTGGTGAAAGCAAAGGACTTCGGTGAAAGGCAGGCATGGCCGGTTCTCTAGGTCTAGGAGACATTGAACGGGCGGTAATTGCAGGTGTGCGGGCTGCACTCCATGGTGTACCTCCCCCGGTCCAGTCCACAACATCAACGGTAAGTTAAGTTATTTCAATTTTAGTTCTTTATGCATACTGGAGTGGGTTAGCCACTGTTAGCTAACCCAGCCAGTTAGCTGTGTGACGGATGCTAGCCAAAGTTTTGTTATCCTTGCTGTAGTTAATGTGACTGAGAAAGGTAACTTAAGTTACCCATAACCTAGTTGACTTAGTGGTTACCAGTGACAAAACTGACCACTCTATGAAGCCTGGGCTGTGGTCAACATGTGTAATATTAACGTACTTTGCCACTATATCTGACATCTAAAATGCCTGCTCTTGTTTCAGGTTTCAACACCAGCGGTGCCCAGTGCCATCACTTCCAACTTCACGTCACTGAGATCGGTAAGTTGTTGTGATATAGCTGGATAACGTTTATGTTACCCTGAGGAAATATATAAAACTATTGATATAAAGGAACTGTTTCTGGTTAATATTGAAGTTCAACATTGGTAATTTGAGGTGTGCAAGCTGACGGCTAACTGGCTAACATTAACTAGTGGAGTGCACGGATTTATACATAAATCCGCCGCGAACTTTATGGGCGCCGCCATCTTCCCTGCCGCCAAGTGCGTGCCTGCGGTGCGGAGTGACACTTGCCGGTGCCCTAATGGCTTTTCAATGAAAGAAAATGTCAGGTGAAAGGGAACATTGGGTAGATGATGTCAGGCAGTGGCCAAAACTTACCGATAAAGATGAAGGTAATTTATTGACAACATAATGTATTAAGACGTGTATTAATTGATGACAACAATAAAACCGAACGCTGCCATTACTGACCTGTCATCAAAACAAAAAACAACTGAATATTATTAGCACACAGAGTTAATGCAAAGAAATGCAGCAAACCGGAAGTCGTTTTTTGGATAGACAATGCTAGACTTGTCCAGACTCCAGTCTGTTGAACACACCATGAGCTCTATAGTGAAACCAAGTGATTTGACAAAAAATCAACATAGGACGAGTTGGAAATGAGAACAGGTTTTATTGATTGAGTGCAAATCTGGATGGGTGTTTAAACTGAAGCAAGTCTAGAATTACTTCATTAAAGAAGCACTAATAGAACTATTTTTGGTTAGAATTTAAGTTCAACACTGGTCATAGTAGGCTTATGTAAGTGTTAATGTGAAATGTACTAACTTAATTGGCATATAATGATTACATCCTGTGCATGGCAAAATGACATTAATGGATCCACAACACTAAATGTCAGCATGGAGGCCTGTATGCAGTTCTTTACAACTTTACTGTTAAACTTGGTCACTATCAGCTCTATTAAGACTCTTGGTCTGCTTGTTTTCAATAGGCTCCTCTGCCATCCATCCCTCGACGTAATGGGGCTCAAATGGGATACTTGAGACGAAGGCATGTCAAAACATACACCAAGGAAGTTATATGTTTACCCTTTTCACTGGGGACATCGGTCTTCATTATACCCAGAGGAGAAACTCGGACCAGGTTAGCTACGGCTGGCCTTGTTGGAAAAATGTCATTTTCCACAGAATGGTCTGAAGACCAAGTGAGAGCTGAAATAACGGCTATCTTCAGTGGAGCATTTGGGTTATCAGAGCACCAGTCACTTCCATTTCAGTTTTTGAGCATCATCAAGGGGAGTAAAAAACTGATGATACCAAAGGTCACCTCCAATTTCCCCTGGGGTGGTAAAGAAGTTGCCTCCGTGTGTTCCAGCACTTGTTTGTATATCATGGCAGAAATGGAAGTTCCTGCACAGGTGAGCATGTTATTGAATAAATTTGTGTGGTAACTCGGAGAACAAAAGGCTCAGTCTAAATGGGTTGCTGCCCATTTATTGAACTCAGAAAAAAAAACAATCATATGCAACCAAGGATGCCCATACAGTATTTGCTTTTAGCCCACACTAGTCCACAGATTTTTGGCCTCTACATTTACACAGACCTTGGGCCTTGATCTGTTACTGCACATGGGACAGAACACACCCATAACCTGGTGATCCAGTGATGAGCACACCTGTACTCAATAACTGAATGACCCCCTACAACACATACCTCTATCTCCATCTACAAGCTAGATGTTGTGTACTCCCTACACTTAGAAAATATGTGATTTTTTCAATCAGATAAAATTATCTCTGTGTCACACTGTAAAGATTTCACCTTGTAACTTACTGTACAAGTTGCCTGTTTTTACATAGGAGTTCACACCTTTTCTTTTGTGCAGAGCTTATGTGTGGAGCTGTCTGATGACAGTGATTTTGAAAGCTCGGTTGTACAACGAAGGAGAGGTGAGTAAAAAAACAATTAACACCCCTCATTTGTGTGGAACATCACAGTAAATAACAGCCTCTTGAGGTTAATTGCTGATCTGTCTTGATTTTTGTGATGAATTGGTGACTTATTGCATTATTAAACTTATTGAAACAAAACAGTTAGAATTATTTGTGTGGAGTGAAAACAGTGTAGCATAAATTGCATCAAGAGATTGAAAATATTGTTTAGGTTATTATTAAGAGTTACTGAGTTGATTGTCTTCATGTAGTGAGTCAGAGAGATGCACCATCCAGAGCCCAGCGGGAACACTGTGAGAGGCAAGAGAGGGTGGAAGCCCGTGCTCCATCTGATGATGGGATGGAACTACAGGGACAGAGAGGGCCAAATGAAGCTATAAATCACTTTGCAGATTTCATGTACAGTTATATGTATTAACTTAAGGTTTTCTCATGTAATATTTGTTACATTTTGTGTTGGTCCATTTTGTTAGGGAACAAAAGCTCTTTTATCCTCTTGTGTCTAATTAACAGTCCTATTGATGTTTATGAACATGATGCCATTGAGGAGGCCATCAGACGCAGTCTTTTAGAAGAGTCTGTGCAGTCCTTGCAGGATTCAAGGTATACTTGCTTAGCTCATTTTTAACTTTCAGTGTTGCACCAGTCAAAATAGGACAGTCAGTGTGGCTTTAATGTGTGTTGGTAATAACCATTATCCTTTTTGTTTTGAAGGGTTGCAGAAAGTTTGAGCAAAGAAGAAATTATAGGTATTGTGAAAGCTCACAGTGAGAGGGTTGTCACAGAAGCATACAGACGGATCTACATCAGCCGAGGGAACGTGTGGACAACTGCTCTCCGACAGTTTAGTAGACGGAAATTCACTGAGAGCACTGATCAGCTGTATGTCACCTTGGCCAGTGACGAAGGCACCAACGAAGATGGAGAAGACCTCGGAGGGCCAAGGCGAGAATTCTTCCGTCTGCTTGTAAAAGCCATCTTCAAAGAGAGTGGAGCATTTGAAGGTAATCTTTTTTTGCGAAGTGT
The DNA here is from genome assembly GCF_963514085.1 of Chelon labrosus. Lineage (NCBI taxonomy): Eukaryota > Metazoa > Chordata > Actinopteri > Mugiliformes > Mugilidae > Chelon > Chelon labrosus. The sequence goes on along the minus strand of NW_028181764.1, from coordinate 36,891 downwards.
TATGTATTTTATATCAAATGTACTTCTGTGCTGTGGTGTTAAGATTATTTTTTTTAAATACTGGGTAAGCTGCCCTCTAAAAGTTTGGGTAACATACATACATAATTAACTAATGAGCGCTTTATTAGCCGATTAAACTCCACAAGGATGCTGGCTTTCTCTGTCGACATTACTGTCTTTCAGAGGCTATAGTGGAAGACTCTGGTATCATATGAAACTAGACAACATAAGGTGTCCACTGCTATCAACCATGTCATGCTAGCTTGTTGGAAGGGGGCTAAATAGCAATAACAAATAATAAGTTAGGCTAAATATTGGCCCTTGACTTCTCACCTCAAGATATCTGAATGAAAATGGTTTCTATGGGTACTCAAAAACTTAAAACCCAACACATCTAGCCTGACGTAGCCATACTCAATTCTAGTCAGAATGTGAGTCTGATACTGCTCCATTGGGATGTGATTATGGTGCGTGTTTCAACCGATACGGGGGTGAATTGTAATTAAACGTAATTTACAAAGACATCGTACCATACTGAAAGCTAATATTTTGTCACTAGCAACCTACATCTGCCCTCTGTTAAACACAGTTGCATTTTTAGCTCGGAACATAACTGTTCGGGAGTTTTTCTGGTCCGAACAGCTCTCGTTCGGGCATAGTTGCTCCACAACGGAGCAATGCCAGACCGAACTTCCCAACCTCAAATGTTGTGGGCGGGACTAAGTTCGGCTGGCACCCAGGCTACAACACATCTTCAATAAACCTTGTAACATGTAACTTTATGCAATCCCTTGCAGTTTTTGCATGCAGTATAAATGTGTTTTCGCCTATTATAAAATTCTATTCCATATACAGTATTTCTGTTATAGGTAAATGGTATTCATGGTTCGCAGCAGCGATAAACCTCCTCGTCAAGTCAGTGGAGAAGCCCAGACGGGGAGCTGTGTTGTCAAGTGGCATCCAACAGGTCCCAGTCAGGGCCTTTATGGATGACTTGACAATTACAGCGAGGTCGGTCCCGGAGGGTAGATGGATATTGGAAGATTTGGTAGAGCTCACCACAGCAGCCAGGATGGAGTTCAAACCATCGAAGTCGAGAAGCTTAGTCCTGAAGCGGGGCCGTGTCCAGGATCGCTTCCGGTTTAAGATCGGTGGGGACACCATCCCAACAGTCACAGAGAAGCCAGTAAAGAGCTTAGGAAAGTGGTACAGAGCCGACCTGACCGACAAAGCAAGCGTGAAGGAGATGCTCAACCAAGCAGAAGAATGGCTGAAAGCCTTGGAGAGGAGCGGCCTGCCCGGCAAGTACAAGGTATGGGGCTACCAACACGGCATCCTTCCAAGGCTCCTGTGGCCACTGCTTGTGTATGAGGTCCCCTTGACAACAGTGGAGGCTTTGGAAAGGAAAATTAACAACTTCCTTAGAAGGTGGCTGTCTGTCCCCAAAAGCTTTTGCTCTATAGGGCTATATAGCTCCGGGAGCAAACTGCAATTGCCAATTACATCAGTTGTAGAGGAATTTAAGACAGCCAAAGTACGGTTGGCCATGATGTTGCGCGACAGTGATGATCAGGCTGTACGACAGGCGAACATCGTGGTGAAGACGGGGCAGAAGTGGAAGGCCAGCGGAGCTCTGAGGGAAGCGGAGGAGCGCTTACAACATGCAGACATCATGGGCACGGTGACCCAGGGGAGGCTGGGCCTAGGAGTCATCACCCGAGCAAGCTGGAAGGAAGCAAGGGCAAAGGACCAGAGAGGAATGGTGCAGAAGGAGATTCGGGCTGTGGAGGAAGAGAGCAGACATACCAGGGCAGTAGCCATGAAGCAGCAAGGCAGCTGGACCCGGTGGGGAAGTGTCCGAGGAAGATCCCTTAGTTGGAAGGAAATTTGGAACATGGAGGGGCATCGGATAAAGTTCCTCCTCAGCTCCGTGTATGATGTACTGCCAACACCAACAAACCTCCATAGGTGGAGACTGACAGAAGATCCCTCCTGTGCACAGTGCAAGAGACCAGCAAATCTGGAGCACATTCTGTCGTCCTGTCGGGCAGGCCTGACCGAGGGGAGGTTCAGATGGCGCCATGATCAGGTGCTGGCACAACTAGCCGATGGTCTGGAGAAGGAGAGGAAGCGGAAAAGAACTAAGGCCCAAGACAAAGGCCCCCGCTTCATTGGCTTCCTCAGGCCCGGGGAAAAGGCAAGCAAGGAGGACAGATGTTCAGGGATCCTTGGTACAGCGGTGGACTGGGAGATGAGAGTTGACCTCGGAAGGCAACTCAAGTTTCCAGAGGAGATTGCTGTCACCAGCCTCCGACCGGATATTGTGCTCTGGTCCCAAGCAACAAGACAGGTGGCCCTAATAGAGCTGACGGTACCCTGGGAGGAAAGGATTGAGGAGGCACATGAACGCAAGCTGGGGAAGTATCAGTCCCTCATCTCTGAGAGCCAGCAGAGGGGTTGGAGAGCCTGGAATTTACCGGTGGAGGTGGGTTGCAGGGGGTTCCCGGGACAGTCACTTTGGAGAGCATTGGGGACGCTTGGGGTGGAAGGGGCAACACGCAAGAACCTGGTGAACAACATTTCAAAGCAGGCTGAGACAGCATCTAGATGGCTGTGGCTAAAGAGGAACGAGCGGTGGCTAAACCAGGCTGGCAGAGAGGGTGGGGGTCAGAGCTGAGTGGTGAAGTCCTGAATGGCCGAGGGAGCAGTTCCAGGACGCTGGTTCTGCTGTCGAGCCCCAGTGAGGTGTCGTGGGCTAGTTGACGAAACACCGGTGAAGTGGGGTGCCCACTTGAAAACCCAGTGAAGTCATCAGGCCTGAATCATGCAGCTCTGCCCACAGTTGAAGACGTCTGAGGGGAGCGACTCCTACGCCAGCCACCCCACATAGGGAGCAGGACGTAACTCCTGCCAAGTGCGGTGGCTGCGATAGACCCTATCGTTTAAAGACATGCAATCCCTTGCAGTTTTTGCATGCAGTATAAATGTGTTTTCGCCTATTATAAAATTCTATTCCATATACAGTATTTCTGTTATAGGTAAATGGTATTCAGATTATTGTATGATAACTTGAGTAATTCTATTTGTCTTTACTGTATAAACACAATTGTATTTTGTCCTTTTGTCCTCATTTAGAGTCTCTAAATGGCTTCACTCCAAGAATGAACATTTCTCATGTGCAGAATGGAGTGTACCGCACTATTGGACATATGATGTCTACCATCATCGTCCAGGGTGGTGAACCTCCAGCCCTCCTTTCTCCTCTGGTAGTGGACTACCTTCTGACAGGATGCATCTTTCAGTTGAATGTCACTCCAGATGATGTAGCTGACATGGAACTTAGAGAAGCCCTGAAGAAGGTATGGTATCTGTTTACAGTCACCCCCCCCCCCCCCATTTTGAGTTTTGCTCGAAATGGCACACCGCCTACTAACAATGGCCCTGTTTCCACATACTTTGACTTGTATTCAAGTGCTTGACCTCTTTTGAAAGCAGAGGCCTTGTAGATCAGCCTTTCTCAAACTTTTTTCAGCCAGGGCACCTTTCAAAAGTGCATAAAATCTCAAGGCACCCCAGTGTAAAATATGATTAAAAACGACACTGCATAGCCTAAACGTAAATGCAAACGTCCTGTTTATTTAGACAGGACAGTAATGAACAGAGCATAATACAACTGTAAATATTAATAATAACAACTTCATAGCAACTTTATAGCACCTTTAAAAACACAGGTTTACAAAGTGCTTCACAAAACAATAAAGCAGAGACACAAATGCCATAAAACCATAAGAGGTGGACCGCCCAAGCTATACAGCAACACAGGCAATACAAGAACCCAACAAATTGAGAGCAGGAGAACTCAAATGAAGTGCAGAGATAGCAGGAATGTTTTTCCATCATAGTGCTTGTTTCCATCCGTGCTATACGCGCACGCACACACACCCACACACACACACACACGCAAACAATAATCCGCAATGAGAGAGGGAGAGAGAGGTCCACATTCGCGCAGCAGCGCGCATACGCACACAAATAAGCCGCAATTGAGAGAGAGAGGGGAGAGAGGGGGGGGGGGGGGGTGTGACTCACAATCAATGAGAGACGTGAGCCTGGTGCGACGCACACAACCGGCCTATCCTGGCAGGGATGGATGAGAGGCAGACACGGAGCTCCTGGTCCACAGTCCTCAGTCGCTCCCTGTACTTGTTCTTGATGTATGTCAGGCTTGAAAAGCTCAGTTCGCACAGATAAGTTGTGGAGAAGGGAAGCAAAATAGCAACAGCGCTACTGGAAGCCACTGGATACTCTTTTTCCACTGATATCCAAAACCTGTCCAATTCCATGTCACCAAATCTCATTTTCAATGTGCGGTCTTCCCTGATCTCCATCAGTTGCTCCTGTGTTGGCAGTGGCCAGTCCGTTGCGCTCTCCAGTGCGCGTGAACTCCATGGATCACGGACCCAGTCAAACTGTGCATAACACTCCGATGGAAAATAATGATTAAATCGCTCGTCAAGAGATTTCAGATGCTGGGCTATGAGGTCAGAAAGCGTGCTGCTGTTTACATGCACATTGCACAGGGGAAACATATCCAGCCTGCCTTGTTCCACAAAGGAACGCCAGAGTGTGAGCTTAAATGTATTTTCGCGGTTAAATTATAAAACAATGTGCTGTGTGCTGCGCTATCACGCTGACACCGGTGGGGACGTCACGTTACGTGAGACAGATTTTTATGGTTCATTTTATATATTGTTTATCTAAAATGACTTTACAGTTTTATTAATCCATTCATATGTAAGAAATGTATTCAAATATATTCATATATGTCATATGAAATTTGATTTTTTTTTTTTTTTTTTTTAAGAATTTTTTTTTTTTTTTTTTTAAATACAGAATACGTAATTTTTTGGCGGCACCCCTGACACAGTCACGGGGCACCCCAGGGTGCCGCGGCACCCACTTTGAGAAAGGCTGTTGTAGATTATTGTGGCACCAATGGATTGACTGTGTGATGAACATATCACAACTAATATTGGATAAAACAACATGTATGTTCAATTTCTAGGGATTCCTGTGAATATTTCAATACCCAATATGCTGCATCTACTTATTGCTAAGGGATACAATTGATTTAGAATGCTAGGGGGAGGTGGGGGGCACTGTAATTTGCCCGCCGGCGGGACACCCGCAGTGTAATGGGAATACTGTATGAGTGTGATAAAATTGTATTTGCTTCAATCCCAGTTTCTGAGGTGTTTATTTTAGTTCTGAATGCATCTATCATATCCTTATTTTTCAATTGCTCCTTCAGGTTGATCAAGCATTAACCACCGATGAGCTGGAGCAAGCAGTGGAATGCTGTGACTCATGGAGATACCAAATCCAAGGTCTTCCGAACCCAGTCAGCATGGACAACAAAGATGCATTTGTGCAGAATGCAATACTTTTCCATGTCCTCATTCAACGACAGAGCTGCTATGATCAGTTAGTTGAGGGTTTGAAGTACTACAACGTAAGTTTAGACTTAAATACAACTGTAATTGCATTCTAGTGTACAACAGATAGTGAATTGCTTGTGCATGATTTTTATAGCACACTGGAACGCTGTTCAGTCCCATTCAAAATAAACAATTTGAATTATCTATAGATCGCACGGGTATTCAGACACCGATTACATTACTTCCCCACCACCCCCAATCGCTATGCCTTTTTTTATAGAAATAAAACCCATTCAGTTAATTTCAGCATCAACGTTCATCTCATAAAAAAACATGCTTACTGTAAAACACTAAGCATGTTATCAATACGTATTTGGATGATGGATCATACAACTATAAAGTGAAAATGTCTGCTCCATGACCATGGAACATCAGCGGAGTCGCAGCACAGAGTGGGGTAGTGAGGCATCTGTCCTCCCCCTGATATCTGCTTCAAACACATGTAGCTGTTAGCGAGAAGCTGCTCTCATGTCTCCCTGGGTCGCTAAAAGATCATGCATTTAAGGGTTAAGCGCACTGAAGTTAAAACATAATGTTGAAGTTTTACAATTTAAAGGGAAGATATTTTTAAATAAAACTGTGTCAAACTGAAAAATATTATTCCACCACAGAAAGTAGGAAACGTTTGTGGCTTGTAACAACATTAATGACAGTATATATATATATATATATATATATATATATATATATATATATATATATATATATAATTGGAGTAATTTAATATAATATGATGTTTTTAATTAAATAAATAATGAGCTGTTGAACACTCATAAGAGTTATATTAAGTATGTTACATAACATTATTTGACATGTCTATTTGTCTGTGTATAGTTTTCCTCCAGCTGATCCAGACAGACTGCAGTGACGTCCAACATGAGACAAAGAGCTGGACTAACAGGACAATTTGAAGGTCTTCACTCCATCGCTGATTCCTTGTTACAGCCTGGATGTGTTAAGTTTAATATTGATGTTTTTCTAAATGTAACACTGTGCCGTAAACTGTTAAACTATTTCTTAGATAGCAGTAATGAGTTTTATTATTAAAATTATTATGATTAACGATCAATTATTACGATTTGCTCATTCTTTGTCTGGGGATCCTAGTGAGGACAGCCCTCTTAAAGTAGGGGATGTGACGATCCCTCCCACTTTCTTCCTTATTTGCTGTTGGCTTTCAGGTGGAGCTGGGAGGGGTCTGCTGCATGTACCTGCCCTTCAGTTTTGTAGAAGGGCATAAAGGACGACCCTTCTCTGTGTCTCTCTCTCAGCCAGGCCTACTGCATCCTCATCATCCTGTTTTGGTTTGTTGTACCCTGCATGACATCAAACTCACACCCATCCAGTCACTTTGTTTCCAGCCTAGAGTTGAGTAATGTGATATAATATGATGATTTACCACGCACACTTGAAACTGGATGGCAGCATCATCGGCACAGTCAAAATTTCCGCAGGAATTTTCTAGTTAGCTTTACACTTGGCGACACATTTAGATATAACATTTAGATTTAACATTTAACATTTAGATATATATTTAAGATTTAGATTTAGATGTAATATTTAGATTTAACATTTAGATTTAGATATATATTTAAGATTTAGATATAATATTTAGATTTAACATTTAGATTTAGATATACATTTAACATTTAGATTTAGATATAACATTTAGATTTAACATCTAGATATATATTTAACATTTAGTTTTAGATATAACATTTAGATTTGACATTTAACATTTAGATTTAACATTTAACATTTAGATATATATTTAACATTTAGATTTAACATTTAGATTTAGATATAACATTTAGATTTAACATTTAGATATAATATATACATATAATATCCGTCTCAAATGTGAGGAAAATGCGCTAAATGTGAGGAAAGTGAGCTAAATGTTGAAAATGTATCAGCTAAAAAATTGTAACCGAATTTTTACATTCGGCACCCCATAAATTACAGGGCCTTGAAAGAGTCCTGTATTGTTATTTTTCGTCACTACCTCCCCGAATCGGGAGTGGGTAATTTGCACGCCTGCTGCCTTCCTTGGATGTGGTATCCGTTTCTCAAGCTCCCTCTCCGGAATCGAACCCTGATTCCCCGTTACTCCTGATCACCATGCTAGGCACGTAAAGTACCATCGAAAGTGGATAGGGCAGACATTCTAATGAGACGTCACCGCCACCAGGGGCCAGCGATAGGCTCGAGGTTATCTCGAGTCACTAAAGCAGCCGGGGCGCCTCAAGAGGCCACCCCGCATGGGTTTTGGGTCTGATAAATGCACGCATCCCCGGAGGTCAGCGCTCGTTTGCATGTATTAGCTCTAGAATTACCACAGTTATCCAAGTAACGTGAGAGCGATCAAAGGAACCATAACTGATTTAAAGAGCCATTCGCAGTTTCACTGTACCGGCCGTGTGTAGCCTACTTAGACTTGCATGGCTTAATCTTTGAGACAAGCATGCTACTGGCAGGATCAACCAGGTGGCCCAACCGTGTAACCTCTCCATCGGGAGGAGGCAGGCCCCGAGCGAGCGGGGCTAGCCTGACCTCCCAAGTGGGGTGGTCTGGTCGGGGTTGGCCTCACTGGTGGTCTCGGAGAAACGGGGCCCGCGGCTTGGCTCGGCTGCTTCATCCCTCGCGTCAGCATAGACGGAGAGATATACATATGTATTTGATATTTTTTTCCTTTGAGAAAACCGAGTTGCTTCCGGAGTCAGCGCCACTGTCTGCGGGAGCTGCCCCCTCCCGACCGAACGGGAGGGGCGGGGACACCCTGCGATGGGCTCCGTGGAAGGACCGCTGTAAGGTAAGGAGAGAGACGGGGCGTCTCAGCCTCGCTACACATGGGGTCAGGCACCAGGACGCGGGATACGGAGGACCGCAAGAGCCGCAGCCCCTGGCCGGGGAGGCGAGCATGCTGGCCGGGGGGACCGACCGCCGGATGCGCCCAGGCCATCCTCTGGAGGAGGTCCTGGGGCCGGCGGAGGCCCTCCGATGGCATGCCACGTTTGCCGTTCGGTCAGTGACAAAGCGTGCCTCGCACTACGTGGAGGTCGACTCTTCTCAAAAACGCCTTGCCTGTAAATCTGCTGGTGGTGCACTCATGGCCACGGGGAGAAGGGGGAAGCTGGAGGGGTCTCCCCGCTCATCCCCTTTTCCCCGTGCCCAGACACTCTAACTCTGCAAGAGCATGGAAGAGAAGGGGGAAGCTGGAGAGTTCTCCCAGCTTCTCCCAGCTTCTCCCCTTCTCCCCGTGCCCAGACACTCTGACACTTGAGCTGCACGGGAGAGAAGGTTGAAGGTATTGTACTTAATGATTTATTTTATTTTATTTTATTTTACTTTTACTTTCACTTTTACTTTTACTTTTTGGTGTTTGCTCTTTTTGTGCCTCTGGTACACCGAGCTCAGTGCCTTGCGCCCCTGGTACCCCGAGCTGCTGGGGAGTGTCGATACCAAGATGCGCTCAGAGGCTGGAAGAGCAGGGGCAAGTTCACTAAATACTGAACTGCGATATATGGTTTTCATCGAGTTTTATTATAATAAAATTGAATGGTACGTGTAATTAGGGAAACCCCATTATTTTTATCCTCCATGAGGGGGGTGCTGCTGCCGTCTAATTGATACAGCGGAATGCCAACAAGCCCTCCAATTTACACCGTGTTCCAAATTATTATGCAAATTGGATTTAAGTGTCATAAACATTTATTTTTTTGTTTTTCAATTAAACTCATGGATGGTATTGTGTCTCAGGGCTCTTTGGATCATCGAAATCAATCTCAGACACCTGTGATAATTAGTTTGTCAGGTGAGCCCAATTAAAGGAAAACTACTGAAGAAGGATGTTCCACATTATTAAGCATGCCACAGATTTCAAGCAAAAATGGGCAAGAAAAAGGATCTCTCTGCTGCTGAAAAGCGTGACATTGTACGCTACCTTGGACAAGGTATGAAAACATTGGATATTTCAAGAAAACTTAAGCGTGATCATCGTACAGTGAAGAAGTTTGTCGCTGATTCAGAGCACAGGCGGGTTCGTGCAGACAAAGGCACAATAAGGAAGATTTCTGCAAGACAAATTCATAGGATAAAAAGGGCAGCTGTTAAAATGCCATTGCAAAGTAGCAAACATGTATTTGAAGCCGCTGGTGCCTCTGGAGTCCCGCGAACGTCAAGGTGTAGGATCCTCAAAAACTTTGCAAGTGTGCGTAAACCAACTATTCTGCCACCCCTAAACAATGCTCACAAGCAGAAACGTATGCAGTGGGCTAAAGAATATATGAAGACTAATTTTCAAACAGTTCTGTTCACGGATTGAAGTGCAACCCTAGATGGCCCGGATGGATGGAGTAGTGGATGGTTGATGAATGGCCACCATGTCCCAACAAGGCTGAGACGTCAGCAAGGAGGTGGCGGAGTCATGTTTTGGCCCGGAATCATGGGGAGAGAGCTGGTAGGCCCCTTTAGGGTCCCTGATGGTGTGAAAATGACCTCGGAAAAGTACGTAGAGTTTCTGACAGACCACTTTCTTCCATGGTACAAAAAGAAGAACCGTGCCTTTCGTAGTAAGATCATTTTTATGCATGACAATGCACCATCTCATGCTGCAAAGAACACCTCTGCATCATTGGCTGCTATGGGCATAAAAGGGGAGAAACTCATGGTGTGGCCCCCATCTTCCCCTGACCTCAACCCTATTGAGAACCTTTGGGGCATCATTAAGCAAAAGATCTATGAGGGTGGGAGGCAGTTCTCATCCAAGCAGCAGCTCTGGGAGGCTATTCTGACATCCTGCAAGGATATTAAAGCAGAAACTCTCCAAGAACTCACAAGTTCAATGGATGCAAGAATTGTTAAGGTGATCTCAATGAAGGGGTCCTACGTTAACATGCAACTTGACCTGTTAAGATTTTTTTGATTAAAATAACTTTTGATTTCTATTCATAGGACCTCCTAATGTAGCAAATTCAACAAATGACCATTTTTAGTTCTTTAAAACTTATAATATGTCTTTCAACTCAGTTGTGCATAATAATTTGGAACAGTGCATTTTTAGTTTTTTATTTTTTGAAAAAAATACTGTTATCTTTGGGAGGTTTGTTCAATAAAATTTGAATTATACTCTAAGGGTTGATGATTTAAAGGGGTCCTAGAATCAAAACCACATTTACGTTGTTCCTGTTGAATTTAGGCTCCGAGTGGTGTCTAAGGACCACACCAAAAACTTCACCGCCTTCTCCAGCCTGCTTTCGTATGCAAATTCAAAACTAGAAACGGCCGTGTTGAAATGGGCAAATCTGAACAGAGCTCCGATATTACGTAATAGGCGCCCAGCCCTTTTGGATACACCCTCTCTCATTTGCATGTTCCAGCCCACTGTAAGGGCGGAGGCGTTAGCTAGCTAGTCCCAGCGACAGCTAACCGCAGTTTCTGACAAGAGGGATACGGTATGTCGGACTATGCGTGTAATGTTCCAGGATGTTTGGGGCAGGTCAAGACTCTACACAGACTTCCCCAAGAACTCAACTGTCAGCGGGAATGGTTGATGTTCATTTACAACCGCGTTCCACAGAGCTTCAACCCGAGGTTGGTAGTTTGTTCTGCCCACTTCACCCCGGAGTGTTTCTCCAACCTTGGACAGTATCAAGCCGGCTGGGTCGCCGGGATAGCTCAGTGGGTAGAGCTGGCGACCCATGTGCCGAGGATGAGTCCTTGCTGCAGCAGCCCAGGGTTCGAGTCCGACCTGTGGCTTTTTGCTGCGTGTTATCCCCTCTCTCTCTGCCCCCTTTCCTGTCTATCTTCAGCTATCTCTATAATAAAGGCAACAAAAAGCCCCCAAAAAATATATTTAAAAAAAAAAAAAAAAAAAAAAGTATCAAGCCGGCTTTGGCTCGAGCTTCAGCCCGGTGGATTAGGCCAATCAGCTTTCAGGATATGTGGGCCAATCAGCCTTTGGGTAAACTGGCCAATCAGCACGCAGCTCATTTCATTATTCATGAACTTGCTGAGTGGGCGGGAAAAACAAACTGTTTCATTGCAGGGCTTATTTATGACCTTGTATTAGGCTCTCTAGCAGTGCTCCTGGGGCGTTTTCAGCCCCACAAATTTACATATGCCATTATTTAGGCTCAAAGATCAATTCCTAATGGTCAAAAAATTTGTTCTAGGACCCCTTTAAAAATTATACTGACTGTCATTTGTATCAACTATTTAGGAAAATCTGAGAAAAATGTAATTTGCATAATAATTTGGAACACGGTGTATACGACCATATAGGTCGTTTACACATGCTCTCGAATACGACCCATGGGAGCGTTTCTTGCAATAGCTCTCCTACCGGTAACAGGAGAGTATTGCGGATTGCGTGGATTAATACACCGATATCTCATAGTTGGACGAATTAAGATAAGTACAGCAAATGTGTTTAATTAACATTTGAGAACAATATAACATGTTGTCAGCTCGTTTTAATGTTGTTTCGCTGTCTAGTATACTATCTAGAATTACTACGGGGGATAAAATTAACGTTGTAAGAGCTAACGTTACATCAAAACAACGCTTGCCAAATGTTATATTTTTGAAAAGTAGGCTATTTTCCAAAAGTAAGCTATTTACATAGCTGTTATAATGATAGCTAGTTCGAACTGGCAGCACTCTGCAGGCTCTGTGGTAGAGTCGGCCATCCTGTGTGGAATGGTCTGGAGCAGTGGCATCGCAGAGAGGGAAAGGAAGAAGCTGGATAAGATCATCAGGAAGTCCAGCTCTGTCCTGGGCTGCCCCTTGGACTCGGTGGGGGAGGTGGGTGATGGGGGAGTTCTGGCTGAACTGTCCTCCATGCTGGACGTTGAGACCCGCCCCCCTCCATGGTGACCTGAAGGGACTGAGGAGCAGCTTCAGTGACAGACTGCTTCACCCTCGATGTGTGAAGGAAAGATACAGAAGGTCTTTCCTTCCTGCTGCTGTTAGGCTCCATGGCGAGCACACCTAATATGTGCAATATGTCTATTATCTGTTCTATCTCTGTCATTTCTGTATGCTGTTCCAAACTGCAATTTCCCCATTGTGGGAGAATTAAAGGTTTTCTTATTCTTATTCTTATTATTTCTCCATGAGAGGGGGCCTGCGGCCGTCCAATTGATCCGGCTGAACGCGCACTCTCGTGGAGGATAAAAATAATATTTTTTCCCTCATTACACATCCCATTCGGGCTTATTAAAATAAAACCTGATCCAAATCATATATTGCAGTTCAATATTAAGTGAAGAACGGGCGTTTTCAGTCAAAATGCAAAAAAAGCTTCCTCTCGACCTGAGCTTCTTTTTTCTCTCATTAAAGTTACCAACGTTCTCCTCATGGCTTCAGACAGTGGACTTGTCTCTATACGTGTTCTGCTAGATCAGGGGCGTCAAACTCATTTTAGTTTGAGGGCCACTTACAGTCACAATTTGATCTCAAGCGGGCCGGACCAGTAAGATAATAACCTGTCCCTCTCTCTGCACAGTTGACTGCTGCTAGTTAGCGGCAGCTAATTATCATATGATCACAGGTAGATGCCGGTAGCTGTGCAGCACGCTCTTGTCCTCTCCCTGCGGTGTTTTATGACTAGCCAACCCTGCTAACTGGTATGTAGCCCCTTGACCTTTCCCACTTTGGTACACCTATGCTAGCTATCATTAACCGATTTATTGGGTCCCCAGATCCGGGGAACGGGTGACGTCAGCATCAGCTGACAGGGCCGTGTGACGCTAATCACGCTACACATCGTTACGAGCTACGGGGGACCGCTGCTGTTTTGCTTTGCTGCTTTACTATTATTAGCTTGATGCTGATGCTTTTTGTTTTGTTTATTGATTGATATTGTTTGCCAACTGCCTGTTTGATTAGAGTTTGGGTGTTTTTGTTATGTTTGTGTGTTAGTGCAACCCCACTGATTTCCCTGTTTTTCTTCTTTAGTTGCTGAGGTCCAGTGGTGGCGCTCGTGGTCTGGTGGTGGGATCCCCCCGTTTGGTGTGCTGTGCTCCCCTTGGTTCTGGGTCTCTTCACCGATTTTGTGTGTGCATGTGTGGGCGACTGGCACGAGTGTCTGGGTGCTTATTGTTTTAGTTGGGTGTCTCCACCCCAGCCCTTAGCTCCAACACACCGGTAAATCTCAGCATCCATTTTTTCCCCATGAGTTTCCCCTGAGTGAATGGTGTTTTTACTGTGTGTTTTAGACCATTTTTGTAATAAAGTATATACATAATTCCTTCACAAATGAAATGTGTCTCTTGCCTTGAGAAAAACGAACCTGTGTGTCCTTAAGGTTACTTAATACTGTCTATCTGTCTTGCAGTGGGACAAAGTGGAAAAACTCCTGGGAGCCAAAAGACAACATTCAAAGCTAACATCCTGAAATAAACTGTTACTGTGTCATATTGATTTTGTTATTGTTGCTGTGTTGTATGGCAGTTATGGAGACTGACAGGGGATTATGCCATATTGTGGAAATCAAAAATGTTCAAGTATAGACATGTTTCTTTTTTAATTAATTTTTATTGTTTGATTCAGACTGGTATTTAATTGATGAAAAGTGAAAATCAGATATTATATATTCTTTGATATAACTTCTTTATGATCTGTTTTGCTTGATCTTTGAGGAGGCAGGCTACATGAATGATAAATGTTAGTGTCTGGTAATGTTTTGAATTAAAATTTCTGCCACCTGTCTCTGTCTGTGTTCATTTCCATTCAGTTTCATGATTGTTTACGGTTAAATTAACAGCCTGAATAGGTTTGTCTTCACTAAAAAAAGGTGAGGGGTTAACAGACAACTTCATCCAATCACACCCATTACAGTAGTTTAGCCAGAATAAAAGACAAACCCATGTCATTGGGAAGTACATTCTTACCCACCAGCTGAATTTTTGTGCTTATATTGCTTGTAAATCACTCAGAATTGATTTAGTTTTGATCAACATTTATTGTTAAAGGCATAAGCCGTGAATCTGTAGTTACACTATAGGTGAGAACAGAAGTTACAATATTCTGAAATCAAGGAATGCCCCTGTCGCATATCCTCATTAGTGTTTTGAGATGCTGTTTTTTCACTGAAACACACAGATGTCAGAAATTACCTATAGGACATCATAACAACGGTATGTGTAACTGATTTACTCAAAGTCCCTTGACAAATAGCTGTTGTAATGTCAGTTTTCATACAGGTTCAAGATGTCTGGTGGAATTAATTAATTGGCAAAAACAAATGAGCAGATACAATATAAATTACTAACTGAGTTGTAAATCTGTCAGATATGATTACCTTACATGATTTTTCTCATTGTTATTTAAAAAAATCCTTATTTCATGGGCTGAGCCTGCAAAAGGCTCTCTGAATCTAAGCCTGAGCATAGCTGTGTCCATGAAATGTGAAAATCCATACTATGTTGTAGGACTATAATAAATAATCATTGGAAAGGTCTCAACCTGGGGAATAGCATGTCAGTTAGGGGATTGTAAATGCCTCCTACTTTGAACTATTGACCTTTGAACCTTGACTTCTGAGAAGTTCTGAAGGGCTGTAATTCTGCATCAAAAGGGGCTATGGACATAGGACAAAGTGTTCTAGAAAGCTTATGAACTCAGCTGTGTGACTATACCTAGTGGATATAGACAGAAAGTGGGGGCACTGTTCAAGATGGTAAACATGTCTTTTCACCCACTTGACAATTATATACTTAAATTCTGGTCACAGAAATGTGTTGCCCACACCCTTAAACCCCCGGCTATGTATTCATTTTACTATTTATAACCTCCTATTCTAGGAAATCACTAATCGTTGTAGAAACTTCAAATCCCTTGAGCTGCGACATGTAGCACGATCCCAAGTCACGTGATATTTGTAGTTTTTCGGTTTTCAAACACATGTTAAAATAGGGTTGTAAAAAAGATTCATTCAGTAATACACAGGATAAGATGTTATAATCCCTTGTGCCAAAATCCCAGGCAAAACACATTTAGAGGCCCTGTTCAGCTAAGAGACCCTACCAAACCTATGGTCATATAATATGACAATTAACCTATAATCTACATAAACTAAGTAAAAGCTGCTAGCTTGTAAGCCCATTGAGCAGCATAGTTCAGACATTGTAAAACATAAACTAACTAAACGCTGCTGGCTTGTATGGCCCGCTCAGCAGCTAACCATAGCTACCACGTAACAAGAAGACAACAGCAGTATGCAGCATGTCATTGGGGTTTTCAAGTGGGCACCTCCCTTCACCGATGTTTCGTTAAGTTAGGCCCACGACACCTCGAGAAGGCTTAACAGTGACTTCCAGCGTCCTGGAGTCACCCCCCTCCACACCGCCACTGCACAACCCTGTTTCCCTCACCATGCGATGTCTATCAACAGCTAATATAGTAACTAATAACCACGAGCCAAACAAACAAATCTACCATGATTCGCCCCTGTCATGTTTTCGGTCATGTTTTGTCATGTTTTCTGTCATGTCCTCCGTTCTTGGTTTTCTGTCATGTTTTGTGTCATGTCCTCCGTTCTTGGTTCTGTCATGGTTTTGTCATGTTCTGTCACGTTTTCTGTCATGTCTTTCGTTCTTGGTTTTCGTCATGTCTTTCGTCATGGTTTCTGTTTAGTCATGTCTTTCCGTCATGTCTTTCCGTCATGTCTTTTCACAGTCACGGGTTTAGTTTCTTGGGTTTTGTGTTTATTGTATTTTGTTAAGTCTTGGTATTTTTTCATAGTCATGGTTTAGTGTTTAGGTTTTCTGTTTCCTGTTTTATTTTGTTAAGTTCTGAATTTCCTGTTTTGTTACTCCATGTTTTCTTTGATTTGATCATTGTTTCACCTTGTGTTAATTCTTGATTTGCTTCACCTGTGTCTTGTCACCCCTGCTCCTCGTGTGTATATATAGCCCTGCCTTCCCCTTTGTCCCTGTCGCGTCATACTGTTTGCCATACTGTTTGCCATGCCATGTGATTCTTGTTAAGTGTTTCATGCCAAGTTCATGTCATAGATTTGATGCCACGTCATAGTTTTGAGAGTGTTATTGATTCTCGGATTTCCTGCAACCTGAGCAGCTCTTTTTGGTTTTGTAAGTTTTGTCTTTTTTGTTAATTAAAAAAACTTTCTTTTCGCCTACTCCTGCCTCCTCAAGTCCTGCATCTGGGTCTGTACTCCCAACCCCCGCTACCCATCTTGACAGCCCCGTTGATGCGGACTGAACCACAAGCCAAACAAACAAATCTACCAATATTCGCCCCGTTGATGCGGACTGAACCACGTAACAAACAAACAAATCTACCAAGATTCGCCCCGTTTATGCAGACTGAACCACGTAACAAACAAACAAATCTACCGTGATTCGCCCCGTTGATGCGGACTGAACCACGTAACAAACAAACAACTCTACCGTGATTCGCCCCGTTGCTGCGGGCCGAAAACACGTAACAAACAAACAAATCGCGTAACAAACAAATCGACCGTGGCCTACATGCGGCCATCCTTACCTTAGCTAGTTCCCCAGCAAGCATGCTTCCTGCGCACCCATAACCAGTCGCTGGCTCTCTCTGCTGCCGGGACATATTGCTAACCGCAGTCCTCTGGCTCCTTCCTCTTATGCCCAGCTCACTCAGCAGAGCAATCACCGACTTTGCCACAAATCCACGGCAGCCCACTTCTACTGGTGTAGTGGAAAAATACTGAGTGCTGACTGTTATGCATGTAGGAGAAAAGTACCTGTAACTGTTACTGACTGCCACTAATGAGAAAGGTCTAGGGATGCGCTCGGAAGTCTCTGTGAACTGTTCTCTCTTTCGCTCACACACGAACATCTGCAGATAACAGTTGATACACGAGAACCTTCTCAAGGTCACATTGTTGTTGTACAAAACTAACAGAAATTATAATATCATACGAGAGAACAAGAACCAATGAGAAGAAAGTAACTGTACCATATGCAAAGTGACAACGCCTAGTTTGAAGTATAAAATATCTTGTAAGACCTAAACTGCCCCGAGAGAGTCCTTGGAGCATTCACAGTTTGTGTTGTTCTGTGTATGATTCTCCCCCCTTCGCGAATGGTATACCTTTGTTTGATGCAATAAAACTCACAAAGACAAAACCTTTGACTTGAGATCTTTTTATTCAAAGTAAATAGAAAAATCCACGACAGACTTTGGTGTCAGAAGTGGGATTCCAGGCTGATCGCCAGATCCACGGCAGATGGCGAATGGCCAGCCAGGACTCAGACAAACTGACGATCCTGCCTCAACCCTGACAGCTTACCTTTAGGTCGAGAGGGCCGACTGCGTGGACCGCGGCTGTCACCTCGGAATCCAGCGGACCAACAAATCGCCAAAATAAACGGTAAAGACATTTTGATCTCTTAAAATTCAGTCAAGGGCTGTTGTGTGTTTTGTTGCAAATTCAAAGACATATATTTTATTACAAAGGGTAAAAGAAATACAAAACAATTAAATTTGGTTTGAGAGTCCGGTTTGTTCTGTTCTTACGTTCCAAACTTACTTAAAAGGAGTTCAGGGAACTCGCCAGGTCCGGTAAAGAGTTCAGGGAACTCTTTAAGTCCGGGGTATCAACCTGGAGCAACCCAAAAAGGAAAAGAGAATAAGTAAGTAAGTAAAAGGAGTCAGGGACTCGCCAGGTCCGGTGAAGAGCTTGGGTAACTCTTATAATCCGGGGTATCAACCTGGAAAAACCAGTGTAAAGGTAGAAGTTTACACAGATTGATTGGGGACGCCTGATAATCTTAAGGAATAGACACCATGGGGTCTAATGGGAGTAAGAACCAACCAACCGAACTCCGGGGTCCAATTTTTGATGTTATGAGAAAGAAATATGGGGAAACAAGTTTAAATTGTGTTCAATATTGGATAAAGGAATGTGGTTTCCCAGATCAAGGCAGTTTTAGTATGAAACAACTGCAACAGTTGCAAACTTGTTTAAAAAAGAAAGAGGAAGAAATTATGTCAAAAAGAAAGATTGAGAGGAAGTCGTTAGAATGTATAGAGGAAAATGTGAGATGTCTTGAACAGTGGATGACTGAAGCGGAATGTAGAGATAGAAAACAGACAGGAAAAATGTTACCAAAGGTAGATCAGGGAAAGGAAAGGAAGACAGAGACAACTGAAAAAAATGCTTGTACTGATACACCACACTCTCCCGCCTCTCTTTTTCCCTCTCTGTCCGGTGGGGTCCGAGGCAAAGAAGACGATTACATACCCATCTATCCCGCCCTGCCTGATCGCCTAACTGACGGACAACAACCTCCGCCATACTCCGGACAGCAACACACGTACAACAACCCCTTCCTGACTCAGCCCGGAGCGCCTCCTCTCCTCCCGCCTCCACCCAAAGAGGATGAAAAAGAAGAAGATGACAAAACAGCTGTGGCTTCGGCACAACCACACTCGGATAAACATTCATCCAATACAGACGAGGCGGATGATAAAAAATCTGACAAGAAATCTGACATGAAATCTCTATTGGAGTCCCTCTTGGGCGAAACCGTTTCCAACATACTTTCCCCGCCGTCCAAGGCCCCACAACGCAAGTAATGGCCTTGGTAAATGGCCTTGCTTTTATATAGCGCTTTTCTACCTATTGGTACTCAAAGCACTTTACAGTCATAGACACATCTACCCATTCGCTCACACAAGCACACACACATTCACACACCAGTGCCACTGCACTGGGAGCGACTGGGGGTTCAGTGTCTTGCTCAAGGACACTTCGGCATGTGGCACATTCCGGGGATCGAACCGCTAACCCTGTGGTTCGTGGACAACCCGCTCTACCTACTGAGCCACAGCCTCCCCACGGGTCCAACCGGGAAAGGAGACCTCCAGACCGCTTCGACGAAAGCTCATTTCAGGCTCCCATGGTCGAGTACCCGGCAGGAGCTGATGGCAACGCAGTCCTCATCTTCCGCCCAGGCGATGATGACATGAAGGAGGCTGCTAAAGATCTGCCGCCCATAGAAAAAGGGGGAACGGAATTAGCAGACGCTCTCCGTCTGTTTTGTGGCATGTGGCGACCAACGGGACCAGAACTACGGAGACTACTACTGAGACATTTAGGACCCACGGAATATGCAAAGATCCAAACCACCGTGGAGACACAGAATTATGACAAACTGAAAGCCGAGAGGGTCGCATGGGACCCCGCCAAGGAATGGGAACAATGGGTGACGGCCATATGTCAAAAAATACGTGAATCATTCCCCGTAAAGGTGGATTACAGCAAACTTCGTCACTGTTCAAAAGGAAGACGAAACGGTCGCAGACTATTTCCACCGCCTGCTCGATGTTTGTGTTCGCCATTCGGGCCAGAACAAACCCGCGGACTGGGACGGAGCCGAAACGGCCTTTGAAAACATCATGAAAATGGCCTTCGGAGAAGGCCTCCGAAAGCCTATCCTCACACAAGTGCGCTCCACCCTGGTCGGCGGGTGGGCGGATAACAGGCTCTCAGAGCTCCTTATACACGCCAAACACGCAGAGCAAAAAGAAAAAGAAAAGAAAGATAAGGCCTCCAAGCAAATGAATACAGCCACTCTGAACGCTCAGCTGGCCTTGGCTCATCTGGATGAACGCCCATTCAACAGGCCGAACCGAGGACGCGGACGCGGGAGAAACAGAGGAAGGGGACAAGGACATGGCCGCAGGTACAGTTCGTATGAACCCAACAAATGCTTCGCATGCGGCAAAGATGGGCATTGGGCCAGAGACTGTCCGGAGGTGCCATGGGGAAATGACAGGGGAAATCGCAGGGGCGGGCAGGACCCTCAACTCGGACGGACTCCCTTTGCCTCGGACTGACAAACACAGAGAGGAGTTGGTAATGTAACTGCACACACACCAACACCCACACCCGCTTCTTGCAATGAAGAGCTGCTTTGCACTGATACAATGCTTGGCTTAGTACAGGATAAGATAAGGGATTTAGAGAAGCCCCCAGAGCAGGGAACATATGCATGCCTGTCTTCCTCAAGTTATAAAGAAATGCCCATAATAACGTGCAGCATCCAAGGTCAGGACTTAGAATTTTTAGTTGATTCTGGGGCAACACATTCTGTGTTAAGAACCTCTGAAATGTCCCTGCCTACCAGCGGTCGCTATACTTTCTCTATGAGTGCTTGTGGTTCCCGTACGAAAGAAAATTATAGCAAGCCAGTTACTTGCTCTTGGGTTTTTGAAGGGAACACCTGTAAAACTAAACACTCCTTTTTGATGTCTGACATGTGTCCGGTGAATCTTCTGGGCCGAGACCTGATGTGTGCATTTGGTATTGTGTTGATTTGCACCCCCTCTGGAGTGCAGGTGACTCGTCCCAAATTAGAAACAGATGAATCTTTGTCTTTTGCTTGTGTGAAGTTTAGCCCAAACACACCACTGTATGCTTATCAGTGGTGGATAAATTATGACTCTTCAAAATATTTAACCGCCACAGCTGCCCCCCTGATCACCGCCTCTGCAGAGTGCATGAAACCAGAAAACTTACATTGTACCTCTTTTGTAAGCAAAGGAGGTCCAGATTCTGAGTATGAAAAGAAATTATTTAAGGATCTGAATGATCAACTGACAATCACTGATATTTACACTAATGGCATACGCTGTGCTGCAGCAGTGGCACTCACACCTGCTCAGAAGAAACTTTATGATGTTTATAACTCTTATCCACATGTTTCACTTTCTAAAGCTCCATCTGAACAGTGGCGTGATTTAGGTTTATTTGTAAGATTGTGTAAAGAAGCAAATGACTGGGTTCCCTCCCCCACACATCCCGGAGCCTTTTTCTCTTTCTCTCTTCAAGCTCACAGACACCCTCTCACTATGAGAGCTCACTGTCTGCGCGCTACTCACTTAGTTGATGATCAGACGAGTGTCCACTTCCGCATTTCTATCCGCAGCACACACACATGCAGCGAAACCGACAGATATCTCCCCGCTCCTCGCACAAGTCCCAAGTACGTTATGGGCAGCGCACAAATATGACGTAGGCCTCATACGAAATTGTGAACCGGTTCAAATCACTCCCAAATCTGCGTACAGGCCTCAACAGCATCAGTACCCTTTGCGCAAAGAAGCAATAGATGGCATCACTCCTGTTTTCGAATCTCTTCTCAAAGCAGGTATTATAATACCATGCGAAGACTCCCCTGTACAAACTCCTATTTTTCCAGTGAAGAAGATCCGCCCAGCAGGCCAGCCCACTGAATGGCGTTTTGTTCAAGATCTACAAGCCGTAAATGCTGCTATTATCGCACCGACTCCGAATGTTCCCAACCCTTACACAATCTTGAGTCAAGTGCCTTCCACGTCTCAGTGGTTTTCTGTGGTTGATCTCTCAAATGCTTTCTTTTCAGTTCCAGTGCATGAAGACTCCCAGTTTTGGTTCGCGTTCCAATTCGGAGGGAAAAGATATACCTGGACCAGACTTTGCCAGGGGCTCACTTGCAGCCCCACCCTTTTCTGTCAAGCTTTATCTCGAAGTCTCTCTTCTCTCACACTCTCCCCAGGATCGGTCTTGCTGCAATATGTTGACGACCTTCTCATCGCAGCCCCTACGAAGGAACAGTGTGAGACAGACACCATCCTCCTCTTACGCCGTCTAGCGGCAGAAGGTCACAAAGCTTCATTGTCAAAATTGCAGTTCGTGCAACAGCAGGTCACGTTTTTGGGTCACATTCTTACCCCTGACGGCAAATCCCTCTCTCCCTCACGTGTCGAGGCGGTTGTTAACACTCCGAAACCAAAAACTAAAAAACAGGTTCTCTCATTTCTAGGCATGTGTTCCTACTGTCGCCATTTTATTCCCAACTTTTCGGAGAAAGAGCGTCCGCTGAGGGATATTGCCTATCAGAGGGACCTGACGGCCCACAGCCTTGTCAAGTGGACCCCAGAGGCAGACGCAGCGTTTGAAGACCTCAAACTGGCCCTGCAGTCCACTCCTACGTTGGGGATACCTGACCCTGAAAAACCATTCACTCAGTTTTGTGGATGAAAAATATGGTTGTATGACCTCTGTTCTCTTACAGGAACACGGCGGTCAGCTCAAACCAGTGGGTTACTTCTCCCGTCTCTTAGATCCAGTGGCCAGAGGCCTCCCATCGTGTTTGCGTGCTGTAGCGGCCTGTGAGTCCGCAGTGTTGGCCTCACGTGACTTTGTGGGTTATAACCACCTTAACCTCTTTGTACCTCATTCTGTGGCACACATTTTGCAAGAACAGAAAACCTCACACCTCACGCCAGCACGGTGGCTCAGATATCACACCACACTCTTAGGGCTTCCAAATGTCCAGGTTAAGAAATGTTCTGTCCTTAATCCTGCTACTCTCATGCCTCTGCCAGATGATGGCGAACCTCACTCTTGTCTTGCAGAACTCCAGCACACCTGTACTCCAAGACCAGACTTAAAGGATACCCCTCTGACTAACCCTGATCTAATCTTTTATGTTGATGGTTCTGCTTTCAGAGATCCCGAGCGTGGAACAGCCCACGCTGGCTTTGCTGTTGTTGATGATTTTTCTGTGGTCTGTTCGTCTGGCCAGTGGGAAATCCGTTAATACCTACACTGATTCCCGTTGCGGGAATTTTTAGGCTAAGATAGGAGCTCTCTTAGAGGATTCTTAGAATCTTTAGGAATACGGGCCCTGGGCTCTGCGGTCTGCGAGGAACGACCTGCATTCTCCTGAACCTGGCTGTCGTCATAATCACCCCATGGCTGTGGCTGCAACCGAAAGATCCTGCACCCACCTCCACCCCATCTACGACGACCCATCCAGCCGACACACCACTCGATGTCTCTAAGCGATCTGTGTCCAGGACGGACGCCTCCGGCTTCGTCGTCATCCAATGTGTTCAAGGTACGGACTGTGTGGTAAAGTTAGATGCCTGTTCCATCCTGAAATGCGGGACTCAGCATGCACGATGGACCACTTATCGAAAGTACATTTGCATAACCGGCTCTTCTTGCCCTTGGAAAAAGATGGTTGGTAGAAGGAGAAGTCAATATGTGACGAGTGCCTGTGGCTGTTCACGCTGGGACTATGTGCTCGTAAACACAGGTTCTGATTGGGG
Source organism: Chelon labrosus (assembly GCF_963514085.1). Classification (NCBI taxonomy): domain Eukaryota; kingdom Metazoa; phylum Chordata; class Actinopteri; order Mugiliformes; family Mugilidae; genus Chelon; species Chelon labrosus. The sequence goes on along the minus strand of NW_028181764.1, from coordinate 13,291 downwards.
ATATAGCGTTAACTCTCCTCTTAAACATCGCATGTCTATAATCGCCCAACATCCTATTGCTAATTGTGAAGCTTCCAAACGATGTAACCCAGTGATTATTACTCTTCGAGAAGCACGATTCTCTGACACCGGGGTATATGTTATGGGAATGCATGTTGCCAACGCCAAAGATCCTCTGGAGCACTTCGCTATCAATGTTACATCGTCAAATGTTACCTTAAATTCTGAAGTTGTCTCCCCACTTACGGTTCAAAATCTCTAACAAACGGTCGCTATAGAAACTGGCTTCACAGAGTCTAATACTTGGCTTGACTGGGTACAGTATACTGCCCTATCCCTAAACCAAACTAACTGTTACGCATGTTCAGTAGCGCGACCGGCTGCAGTTACCGTGCCATGTCCTTGGACTACGATACCAAAGAACACTTCTGGGTTTGATATGGGTCCAGTTAACTGTATCTTGAAACTCTTTCAGAACCCCTCTGCGGACACACTAGACGAGTCCTGTCATCAGCTCCACTACAGCTATCCACCAGTTGCACAGGTCCACCCTCCCTTTTTCACTCCCTCACCGGGTAACTATACATGCTTTGAAAGAAGTCAACCTGAGGGCTCTCCAAGTGTCGCATTAGGTAGTATGCCGACAGAGTATTGTAATAAAACCTTTTGTGTCTATCCGGAAAACGCGGCAGGACAATCCAACCCTGGTCATGTAAATTTCCATAAAACGGCGCGTGCTGACCTCTGGTGGTGGTGTGGGGGAAAGTCATTGCATCCTATGCTCCCGACAAATTGGACCGGAGTTTGTGCGCTGATACAATTGGTCTCTCCCTTTGTAATTCTTCCTTTCCCACAGAACCCGACCAGCTCCTCTCAGATGCGTGCCTACCGCTACAAGCGTGATATCGCACGCCCTGGAGGCACATTTGACCCCCATATCTATCTTGATGTGATAGGAGTTCCCCGCGGAGTCCCAGATGAATTTAAGGCTAGAGATCAGATAGCCGCAGGATTTGAATCAGTGTTTTTCTGGTGGTCTACAATTAATAAAAATGTTGACTGGATTAATTACATATATTACAATCAGCAGCGTTTCATCAACTACACCCGCGACGCTGTTCAAGGCCTCCATGAACAGTTGGATCAAACCAGTCTTATGGCCTGGCAAAATCGACTGGCGCTGGATATGCTGCTGGCTGAGAAAGGTGGGGTCTGTATGATGTTTGGTGATTCCTGTTGTACCTTTATCCCCAATAATACAGCTCCAGATGGTTCCGTGACCCGAGCTCTTGCGGGTCTGACCTCTTTAAGTGAGGAGCTGGCTGCAAATTCCGGCATAGATAACCCGTTCTCTTCTTGGATGGCTAACACGTTTGGTAAATGGAAATCTCTCATCATGTCTGTCTTGTGTTCCTTGGGCATAATGATAGCAATACTGGTTACTTGTGGTTGTTGCTTAATTCCCTGTGCTCGTGCCCTGATAGAACGTTTGATCTCGACGGCGCTGACTAAGACTCCGCCCCCCTATACTCTCCTGCAGCAGAATGACGTTCCTGTGCCGCAAGACACTCCCCAGCTCCCCCACTCCTCAGACTCGTCCGACTCTGACCCTGACTCTGACAATGACACCAATGTTTAAACAGAGGGTTTAGTGTGATGTTGTGACCTTCTTTCTGCCTTAAGCTTCGCCATACCATAGAGATGCCTATGTCTCGCAAAAACAAAGCTCTTCTTTCTTATAATCTATTTTTATGAAGTGTACTCTTGAACCTGTTCGGTGTGCGTACATGGATGCTGAATAGATACTCTATTTCTATACAAATACATATATACATGCTCTTATACTCTGTTTTTATATATTTTATTTTATACATATATAACCTACATATTTTTTATTACATTTTTTATATACTCTGAATTTTTCTATATATCTGACATATGAGGAGAAGTTGAAGATCAAGGAGATGGATTCCATACCACCATGCATCGTATGTGCTAGTAACCTCTCCATGGTGGTGGCCCTCTACTGTGCGCTCAGCACATGGGTTGAAGATCATTCCTCCTGTCAACAGTTACTATTATTACATTATTATGATTGCTTTGTTTTGTTTACTGTAATTCCACTTTGAAGATTTTATATTTACCTTCATACATTTAGTCTGACACTGATAACCTATAATCATCACATTAAATTGTTATGTAATCTGCATATATTACTGTTATTGATTCATGTGTTGTACCAAGTAAGTGATTACACACCCTTATGACATCATCTGGATGAGACTAGACTTTGGGTTTTCCTCCACGACATTGAGGTTTTTCCCGTAGGTCTAACTCCATGGTTAGAATAGTTAGCGCAGGGGTCTTTTTGCCTCCCCTTGTCAAGAAAGGGGAGGTTTTTGGCTTCCTGTAAGTAGGTTCATGTGGCTGTGATTTCCACCGTGAGCCCTTCTAACACTTGTTAGAAGGTGTTTCAGGGGTTCTTTATCCCATTGAGGGTTTGCCTCCAGCGGTCCTTGTTGACGGGAAGGTGGGATTCATGGATCACATGTTAGATAGGCTGACATGCTATATAAGAGGGGTGTGAATATTACTTCATGATATTATTTCACGTGAGTCAAATAATAAAAACGTGATTCTGTGTTTGTGTTTTATTTTACAACACCATCTGTGGCTCAGTAGGTAGAGCGGGTTGTCCACGAACCAGAGGGTTAGCGGTTCGATCCCCGGAATGTGCCACATGCCGAAGTGTCCTTGAGCAAGACACTGAACCCCCAGTTGCTCCCAGTGCATGGCACTGGTGTGTGAATGTGTGTGTGCTTGTGTGAACGAATGGGTAGATGCGTCCATGACTGTAAAGCGCTTTGAGTGCCAATAGGTAGAAAAGCGCTATATAAAAGCAAGGCCATTTACCATTTACCATCTTAATCAATGTTAATGCATTTATTTGTTTAATTGTTTATTACTTGTTTCACATTTGATCTCATTGGGTTCTTGTATTGCGTGAAAGTCTTTGATTCTGATGGCTTGACATTTTGTTTTATATGCATATATTGGGAGGGAATTGTAGTGGAAAAATACTGAGTGCTGACTGTTATGCATGTAGGAGGAAAGTACCTGTAACTGTTACTGACTGCCACTAATGAGAAAGGTCTAGGGATGCGCTCGGAAGTCTCTGTGAACTGTTCTCTCTTTCGCTCACACACGAACATCTGCAGATAACAGTTGATACACGAGAACCTTCTCAAGGTCACATTGTTGTTGTACAAAACTAACAGAAATTATAATATCATATGAGAGAACAAGAACCAATGAGAAGAAAGTAACTGTACCATATGCAAAGTGACAACGCCTAGTTTGAAGTATAAAATATCTTGTAAGACCTAAACTGCCCCGAGAGAGTCCTTGGAGCATTCACAGTTTGTGTTGTTCTGTGTATGATTCTCCCCCCTTCGCAAATGGTATACCTTTGTTTGATGCAATAAAACTCACAAAGACAAAACCTTTGACTTGAGATCTTTTTATTCAAAGTAAATAGAAAAATCCACGACACTGGGCGGACATAAGCCTTCCATCCATTCTGCTCTGCATCTGCTGCTAACTCTGCATACTTAACTCTTTTTCGCTCATTAGCCTCCTCAACTCTATCTTCCCACAGGAGAGTCAGCTCTATGAAATAGACTACTTTCTCTGGCTCAGACCACAACAGCAGATCTGGCCGTAGTCGAGTGCTAACTATCTCAGCTGGAATAACCAGTTGTCTGTTTAAATCCGCTCTCATCTGCCAGGCTCCTCCTACTCTTAGCTGTCCCGTGTTATGCCTGATGCCTGATAGTCTAGCCTTTTCTCCCTCCCTTACAAACTTAATACATCTATTCTCTCTGTTAACGGCCATGGAGTTTACAGTCACCCGTTTTTCCTCAATTGCAGCTGCTAAACATTTCAGTACCTGATTGTGACGCCAGGTATAACGTCCTTGGGAAAGACTAACCTTACAACCTGTCAGAATATGTCCAAGCGTGCAGACACAAGTGCACAGTGGACAGGCATTATCCTCACCTACCCACTGGTTTAGGTTCTGGGGAGTTGGCAGCACATCATAAGTAGCCCCTAATATAAATCTAATCCTGCTAGCCTCCATGCTCCAAAGCTCTCTCCACTTCAACTTCCTTTACTCCACACTATCCCAGTTCACCCACTGACCCTGCTTAGCCTGCGACACTGCCTTCGAGCATCTAACTGCTTCCTCTTGCTGCTGTACTTCTTCCACTCACATCTTTCTCCTTTCCACTGCTGATGCCTTGCTCCACAGAGGTTTCCCTGCACACAGCCCCAGGCCTCCACGCCCTTGCTGTACATGACCTACGATATCCCTATGTTTAAGAGCTGCCTGTGCTTGCTGCACTGCCTCTTTTGCCTTCCACTTCCTCCCTGTCTTAATAGTAGGCGCTACACTCCTAACCACTGGATCCTTTGACTGAGTAAGAGTCATTTCAAGTCTAAGTTTAGCACACTTAAACTCCTCTGTTAAGCTGGTAACTGGGAGCTCCAGAATGCCTTTCCCATACAAGGCTGTGTCACTTAAGCAGCGTGGGACACCAAGCCACTTTCTGATAAATGAATTAATCATTCTTTCCAACTTTTCTACCTTTGAAAGGGCAACCTCATACACCGTCAGCGGCCACATTAGCCGAGGCAGTAAACCAAATTGCCAGCACCACAATTTTAACTTCCATGGTAGCCCTGACCGGTCTATGCTTGAAATGCCTTGAATCATTTCCTGCCTCAACCCTTCAAACTGCGCCTTATCACTAAGACTTGCATCATACCATCTTCCCAAGCTCTTCACTGGCTTCTCCAGCACTGTGGGAACTACCTCATCATTTATAACAAACTTCTTATCTACTACCTTTCCTTTAACAATAGAAATACTCCTGGATTTAATAGGCTTCACTTTCATCCTAGCCCACTGCAGGTTGCTATTTAGCTTATCCAGCAATCTTCTGGTACAAGGAGCGGTTGACGTTGCTGTCGTCATGTCGTCCATGTAGGCCCTAATTGGGGGGAGGCGAAGCCCTCCTTGCAGCCTTTCTCCACCTACCACCCATTTGGAAGCCCTAATAATGACCTCCATTGCCATTGTAAAGGCTAGTGGAGAGATTGTACACCCTGCCATAATGCCTACCTCCAGCTGCTGCCATGCTGTAGAGTACTCTGCTGTGGTAAAGCAGAGTTGAATGTCTAAAAAGTATGCTTTGACTAAGTTTTTTATACTACCTGGAACTCTAAAGAAGTCAAATGCTTCCCATAACAAACTATGCGGCACTGACCCAAAAGCATTAGCCAGGTCTAAGAATACAACATGCAGGTCTCTCTTCTCTTGCTTTGCTAACTGAATTTGGTGCCAAATCATACTGGTGTGCTCTAGGCATCCAGAGAAGCCGGGGATCCCAGCCTTTTGCACCGACGTATCAACTAGTCTGTTTTTCACCAAGTAACTGGACAACCTCTGTGCCACAACACTGAAGAAAATATTCCCCTCAACATTAAGCAGACTAATTGGTCTAAACTGGCTTATTTCCAACGAGTCCCTCTCTTTGGGAATAAAAATCCCCCCTGCCCTGCGCCATGCCTTGGGAATAACCTGTTTCTTCCATACTACTTTCATCAATTTCCACAGGAACCTCGGCACATCTGGTGCACTCTTATACAGCCGGTAAGGGACCCCATTAGGTCCCGGGGCTGAAGAGGCTCTTGCACGTCTTACCACTTCTTGAACCTCTTTCCACCTTCGTGGGCTGTCATCACACTGGCTAACTATTTCACCAATAGGTGGAATATCAGAGGGTAGTGCCAACTTTCTAAACCTGTCCGTATCTTTGTGCACCTCCTCCAAGTACTCCTCAAGCTTCTCCTTTGGTACCGTGAGGCTACCATTCTTTTCCTTAGTAAATAGTGACTTCACAAACCTAAATGGGTCCTTATAAAATGCTAATCTAAAGATAAAGAACTTGGATGAAGTTGTCTGTTAACCCCTCACCTTTTTTTAGTGAAGACAAACCTATTCAGGCTGTTAATTTAACCGTAAACAATCATGAAACTGAACTGAATGGAAATGAACACAGACAGAGACAGGTATTTTATTTCAAAACATTACCAGACATTAACATTTATCATTCATGTGGCCTGCCTCCTCAAAGATCAAGCAAAACAGATCATAAAGAAGTTATATAACTGATTTTCACTTGTCATCAATTAAATACCAGTCTGAATCAAACAACAAAAATTAAAAAAAGAAACATGTCTATACTTGAACATTTTTGATTTCCACAATATGGCATAATCCCCTGTCAGTCTCCATAACTGCCATACAACACAGCAACAATAACAAAGTCAATATGACACAGTAACAGTTTGTTTCAGGATGTGAGCTTTGAATGTTGTCTTTTGGCTCCCAGGAGTTTTTCCACTTTGTCCAACTGCAAGACAGATAGATAGACAGTATTAAGTATTATTCTTAAATTGTTTGAAAATGATTGGAAAATGTACAATTTCCAGTGACTCATTGATTCCTCAGTTTTGCAGGTGTGGCGAGGTGTGGTCGGGGGAGTTATAGAGAAGTCTGTGTATGGTTATATTATCACAGAGAGAACAGTCACCGACAACGGCACCTGGGGAATTTCGCCCCAGGAAGTAGTTTTGAGTCCCAGCCACCTTAAGGACACACAGGTTCGTTTTACTCAAGGCAAGAGACACATTTCACTTGTGAAGGAATTATGTATATACTTTATTACAAAAATGGTCTAAAACACACAGTAAAAACACCATTCACTCAGGAGAAACTAATGGGAAAAAATGGATGCTGAGGCTTACCGGTGTGTTGGAGCTAAGGGCTGGGGCGGAAACACCCAACTAAAACAATAAGCACCCAGACACTCGTGCCAGTCGTCCACACATGCACACACAAAATCGGTGAAGAGACCCAGAACCAAGGGGAGCACAGCACACCAAACGGGGGGATCCCACCACCAGACCACCAGCGCCACTACTGGACCTCAGCAACTAAAGAAGAACAACAGGGAAATCAGTGGGGTTGCACTAACACACAAACATAACAAAAACACCCAAACTCTAATCAAACAGGGGGTATTCCAGGAAGCAGGTTTAACAAACACTGAGATAAAACTTAACCTCTGGGTTGTCTGAACCTGAGGCGACTAAACCCGAGCTGTCGGTTCCAAAACACCGGTTAGCAATCAGTTCAATCAACCCCGGATTGTTTAACCTAGAGTTGTGCGCGATCACGGCGAAGTTATAAAGGCATCATCTATTGAGAGTCGAAACCATGAGTAAAAATGGCAAAGCGCAGAGCAGCCTATTTTTCTGAAGCGGAGCAGCAAGTTCTGCTCGAGGCGTACGAGGAGGAAAGAGCGATAATCACGAAAAAAAAGCAATAGGCTACTTGCGCGTCTGCCAAGGAACGAGATCTTGCTTGGCAGAGAATTGCCGACCGCGTAAATGCGTAAGTTTAGTAGGCTATAGCACACTAATGTGTCAGAAGCACAATAATTCAGTAGATATTAGGCTACATATTAACTGCTTTGTATGAGACTTTCTTATACTATAGAATACCTTGTCATATATTGTATTATTTTTAATTAGATGTAACCCGGCCGCCCTCAGAACGTGGCCGCAGGTCAAAACAAAATATAAAAACATTGTCCAAGTTGGTAAGATATATCTGGGTGCATTATCTTAGACAACACTTATCCAGTATTATATTCTTGAATTGCCATATTGCAACAAGTTACGTTCATTTCAAAGCCAATAGGAAGAAAGCAGAGGAGAGGAAGACGGGTTCTGGGCCAGCGGTGTCCCCCCTCACCCCTGTGGAGGAGTCGGCGATCAGTATCAATCGAGGGCGTCCGATGATGGAGGGGATTCCTGGGGGCACGTCATCGGAGCCCTCAACCTCCCAGGAAGAGCAAAATGAACAAGTGCAATGTATTTACCCTAATAGGCCCACGCCTAAATCACTTATGTCTAATTTGTGTAGCCTTGCACCTTCCACCACCACCACAAATGATCCTGCTCCTACTGCTGTAAGTCGTTATTTAATAGTCAGTGTTCTAAGGTCTATTAGCCTACTTCAGCCCCAGCCAATATTACCGTTCATATAAATAATAGGAGGATGAATAGACATTATCAGCAGTCACGGAGGAATCAAATTAAAGATCGAGGTAAAGAAATGGGCTGTGCAGAGACTAGAGCATAGTTTCTTCATGTTTTCTGTCAGTGCATGAGAACACTGGATCAGAACATTTGCTCTATAATGAAGTGTTTTCTCTTTTCAGGCCATGAAACACGCAATGGGCAAATAAATGTGTGAAACAGTCTTACGTGCATTTTTTTATTTTTTTGGTTGAAGTGATTGTGACAGATTTCATCACGCATTCTTTGACCATCTCTGATGTCAAGTTGCTGAATGTGTTCCTATCTGCTCCTCAATAGCAGGAACTAATTCATTGCCCAACGTTGCAATGTTGTGCAATAGGCTATCGCACACGCAACAATTACGATGAGCGAATCCACGATGCGTAACGTTCGAAATGTGGGGATGGAGAATGTTGTTTAAATATATTAAAGATTCCGCAGAAAAACAGTAGCGCTCTGGCAAAAACTCATTATGAAAAGAAAGGATATTAAGTCGTGGTCTTATCACCCTCTCACGGTGAATAGCCCGAATGATTTGTGCTTCAATGTCAATTGGATCTTCCTCAAAAGGAAACGTCATTGTGTGACAAGTGTGGAAACAGCGGTCTGGCTGAACGTGCACTTAAATACCCGAACATAACCTGAACAAAACCTACCCCTACCAGGTTGAGTTCAGAGCCTATGTTACTATAGTTACTTACATAGCCTGATCATTTTTGAGCGTTCTGGAACTGAAATCCCAGGTTTACCGCTAACTCTGGGTTTACATACCCAGTTAAGTTCAGAGCCTATGTTACCATAGTTACTTACATAGCCTGATCATATTTGAGCGTTCTGGAACCGAAATCCAAGGATTACCGCTAACTCTGGGTTAACATACCCAGTTAAGCCAGTAAACCTGCTTCCTGGAATACCCCCCAGGCAGTTGGCAAACAACATCAATCAATAAACAAAACAAAAATACAAACGGCCAATTGCCAGATCTAGAAAGGAATAATGAAAAATACAAAGGAATCCACCAAACAGAATATCAAAAATAAAGAAAAATAACAAATCCAATAAACAGGCGGAATAAACTGAGTAAACTATAGAAAGAAAACAAAATAATCGAACATAAAGGGGAGTTCACCCCACTACTCAATCAACCATTAAATGTGAATCTCCTTGATGCACGAAACGATCTACGCCCGAGCCGCCCAACGTGCAGCTAAACACCAGGAGAGACAATATAAAAGCAGCGAAAACGATGCAACGCATAAAGCACAGCATAAAGCTAATAATAGTAAAGCAGCAAAGCAAAACAGCAGCGGGTATCTGGGGGGGATCTGGGGAACGGGGATCTGGGGAACGGGTGACGTCAGCATCAGCTGACAGGGCCGTGTGACGCTAATCACGCTACACATCGTTAAGAGCTACGGGGGACCGTTGCTGTTCCCCGTTGACCACGGGGGTCTGGGGACCCAGTAAATCGGTTAATGATAGCTAGCATAGGTGTACCAATGTGGGAAAGGTCAAGGGGCTACATACCAGTTAGCAGGGTTGGCTAGTCATAACACACCGCAGGGAGAGGACATGAGCGTGCTGCACAGCTACCGGCATCTACCTGTGACCATATGATAATTAGCTGCCGCTAACTAGCAGCAATCAACTGTGCAGAGAGAGGGACAGGTTATTATCTTACTGGTCCGGCCCGCTTGAGATCAAATTGTGACTGTAAGTGGCTCTCAAACTAAAATGAGTTTGACGCCCCTGATCTCGCAGAACAAGTATAGAGACAAGTCCACTGTCTGAAGCCATGAGGAGAACGTTGGTAACTTTAATGAGAGAAAAAAAGAAGCTCAGGTCGAGAGGAAGCTTTTTTTGCATTTTGACTGAAAACGCCCGTTCTTCACTTAATATTGAACTGCAATATATGATTTGGATCAGGTTTTATTATAATAAGCCCGAATGGGATGTGTAATGAGGGAAAAAATATTGTTTTTATCCTCCACGAGAGTGCGCGTTCAGCCGGATCAATTGGACGGCCGCAGGCCCCCTCTCGTGGAGGATAAAAATAGTAATGGTTTTTCCCTCCTTACACATCCCTTGGATACAAATTCATGCATTTGAAATGCATCCAATCTGGTTAAGTAGTGAGTCAGAGAACTGTACGGCACCTGTTAAAAATCCTAGACCAGGGGTCGGCAAGTAAGTTTGGCCTGGGGCCAGTTTTTTTCCGAGCAACTGAATGGCGGGCCAAAACATCACATCAATCAGAAACATTGTGAAATGGTTGACCCTTGAGCGGCTGGATGATGCCGAGAAAAGTAGCAGACTCCGATTTCTCAGTTTCCGTTACATTTATTTAAACCCAAACGCAACATAGCAGCAACAAACAAGCATGGTATATATCCTGTGAGATCAGACCTGCAACCCAGACAGCTTGTAAATGGCCCCTTATGTACTGTGTCTCCGGCTCTAATCATTGGACTCACCCATTCAGAGGTAAGTTAAAATATTATCAATTGGCTGTCTTACCAATGACAAAATATTCCCTCTGTCAATAATCCATAATATTTACAATAAGTAATATTTGCTGCCATTCTGACCCAAATACACATATATAAATATAAATACAAAATACAGAAATAAACACCAAAATTAGAAATCCCCCACTTCCTGTCCTGCCGCTTGGTCTCTCCCGGAACGTATATGACCGTGCCTGTGCGCCCGGGGGAGTCTTTTGGCCGCGCACCCTGGAGAGGACATGGACTGGACAGGTAAGTGTTAACACAAGCAACTCGCTTATTTCGCTATTTCACCTGATTGCACCTTTACCACTTAACAATATGCACCACAAGTCTTTAAAATTACATCTGCAATAGTAAACGATAAGTTTACTATTTCCAATAAATATATATATATATGTGCACAATTTTGTCAGAGCTTAACTTCCCTCTCTTGCAGGCGGAGACGAGTGTGCACCCCCGCACCCGCCCGACGGCACGCAACCACCCGTGGCCACGAGGTTACTTAAAAGCTCTTTAAACATTCAATAAACAAAGTAATTTACATATCTGTACCAAAATGTGTAAATAAGCAATGTGCAAATCTAGCAAATAAAGTGCTATCGTGACTAAAGTGCAATGTGCAGTTATTTCAAAAACTCAAGTTATTGTTGTGCAAATTACCCATGTGCAATATTTACGGCTAACGAACTGTGCTTCGTTACAAACATGTTGTTGTTTTTTTTTCTCCTTAACAAAACGTTTTCCCCCATCTATAGGCTACTACTATATCTTTTACAAAAATAAAGAAAGTCATTCGTTTAAAATAACTTCAATTTGCTACAGACTGTTATTCGTGTTACTGCTTTAGCTCCACTCTATGGCTGCCTTATGAAAAAGCTTATATTTATTCATTAATTTTTGTGTGCATTTTGCATTTTGGCCTGTCCCCACATATTTGTAAGTAAACAAATATACGGGCAAGAAAAATCCGAACGCGGCTGGCTTGATTTGCTTTCTGTGAACGACCGCACTTGACCGCAGTTCGTGAGGCCGTATTTCAGCTGGAGCTTATTGATTTCAATTCGTGGATGACTTTTGGATGACACGCTGAGATGGGTCAAGAAACTCGCCTTTTATGTGCTGACGATGTTTCCCTCCACCTACAAGTCACCTTTTCTACCATGAATGCCATTAAGACGCACGAGAGGGATTGCCTGACGCACAAAAATCTGGAATAACTGCTTGCGGGTTAAAGTCACATCCATATCTCCTGACATCCAAAAGATCGTGACTGAAGGGAGATGCCAGTTGACCCATTAAGTGAGTAATCTTTTAAGCTTGTCATTACCGTTTTTATTAGCCATATTCATTGTTGCGTTATTTTATTTAAATAGTAGCTAATTTATTTTTTTGCTCTGTAATTTCAGGAGCGCATGTGTCCCACGTTCCCACCACAAGCCGGTGTGCGTCCGGAATCAAAAAAATTCCGCTTTTATTTTATTTTTATCTCATCTAAATAAAAGGTCTGAATTCTCTATGGAATTGTCGTTTTTGTGATAGTAAATAATTTTAAAACTTTTTTTTCTTTTAAATCAGATTTTCAATGTCATCTGACGGGCCAGATATTATTGGAAGCGGGCCAATTTTGGCCCGCGGGCCGGCAGTTGCCGACCACTGATCTATACAGTATGTGACATCCTCTGTCATTAGACCCTAAATTTCGCTAAGGTACAACTACTATGATTTGTGTAGGGAAACCACATTCTGGCATACGTTTCTGCAGTACATTATATTTCTGATGTTAGAAGCATTATGAGTAATGTTATACTGCAAATTGAAAACATGACATGTTTGTACCCTGTAGTTGCCTGACTACATAGTATGTATGTTGTGTACTACATGCATAGGCTACTGTGTTACATAATGCACTTTTTTTATCTAACTTTGCTACACTAACTTATCGCGTCTTCCTATATCTTCAGTTATAGGCTGTTGCATACAAAAACAGAATGTGGATCATTTTACCAGGTATTACAAAATGCCTGTGTAGCAGTAGCTATAGAGACCTGTGGGTTTTAATTGACATTAATACAGCCAACCACTGGTGGCGCACAGACCCATAAAATGGGCGACCCCCCCCCCCCGGCCACCAGTTCTCTCTCTGCTCCCCGACTGGGTACGTCATTTCCGGTTCGGAACTTCTGCCTCGGGCAGAGCGTCTGATTGGGTGCCTCCTGTACTCCTGTGTGTGTGTGTGCTACTTAAATGGCCTTCGGTGGTGAGCGTCTCCCTCTCTCTGCACAGTTGATTGCTGCTAGTTAGCGGCAGCTAATTATCATATGATCACAGGTAGATGCCGGTAGCTGTGCAGCATGCTCTTATCCTCTCCATGCCGTGTGTTATGACTAGCCAACCCTGCTAACTGGTATGTAGCCCCTTGACCTTTCCCACTTTGGTACACCTATGCTAGCTATCATTAACCGATTTATTGGGTCCCCAGATCCGGGGAACGGGTGACGTCAGCATCAGCTGACAGGGCCGTGTGACGCTAATCACGCTACACATCGTTACGAGCTACGGGGGACCGC